>NW_012139858.1:2598962-2602886 GCF_000956105.1 Propithecus coquereli
TTTTTTTTTTTTTTTGAGGTACGGTCTCGCTCTGTCACCCAGGCCAGAGTGCAATGGCGAAATCATAGCTCACTGCAACCTCAAATTCCCAGGCTCAGGTGATCCTCCTGCCTCAGCCTCCCAGAAGTGTCAGGATTACAAGAGAGCTGCCGTGTCTGGCCCATAGTCTGGATTTTGATCATCATAGCCACATAGTGATATTTAATATGTTGCTCCATCTTCAATGAATCAATTAGGTCTAACGGGTTGATCCCATTTGAGTTCTGATCCCTAATGTGAAAATCCATCTTTCCCATGACCTGATACTTAACAGATTTATGTCAAGCATGCAGCATGTATACAAAACCATCTGATTATTTTTTGTTATAATTTAACACCATAAACACCTTATTTCTCATGAGGCTTTATTTTGAGCTCTTTGAAGGAAAGATGTTTGCAGATTCACAGTAACTGAACTTAGGCAGGTTTCTTATTAATAGAAACCTACCTCTGCTAACTAAAAGAAGAGATGATGTTCCCATATATCTTTAATTTCTGCAACTCAGAAAACCTAACTCTACCATGTCCTGCTACTTAACAGGTTTGTTCTTTTTAGAGACAAAATTTTCTCCTGTAGAAATTGAAGTCATACTGCTCGGGTTCAGGTCCCAGCTCCACTATATGTTTACTAGTTGTCTAAACTGGGAAGAGTCTCAGCAATGTTTTGTCTTGGTTTCTTTATCAGTAAAATGGAAATAATAATAGTATATACCTCATAAGATTGTTAGGATTAAATGAATAATTCATATTAAGTAATTAGAACAACGACTGTAGCACATAGTAGCACTTAAATGTTTGTTGTTTTCAGAGCACTTGATAAAATGTTTGGACAGCAATCATAATTACTGATTTTTATATTAGTTTAACTGAAAGCAACACAGGTACTTGTATGGTTACTATATGATAAGAACAATCACTCCAAATTTTGGATTTCATATGCTTTTAGGTATCATATTTTCTAATCCCCTCATTTTATGAAAGAGGAAACAGACCCAGAAAGGTGGAAAAACCAACCTAGGGTTGTGCAGAATCAGAGACAGGGTCTGGATTTGAACTCAGATTCCCAACTGATTTGGCCAGACTACTTGACACCACACTGAGAGCAACAGTTCATCTGAGCTGGTTCTTCTTAACAGGGAAATATGGTTCTTGTCGTAACACTCTGCTTAGTTTCCTTGTGTTCATTGAACTTGAGCCTTTATATTTTGTGAATTAAGTGTAGTACTAAAACTTGATGACATCTCTTTCTTCTAGGTTGCCAGCATACTTTGTGGTCCCCACCCCTCTTGCTGAAGAGGATGTGCAGCGCTTTCAGGGTCACGGCATACCAGTAAGTGCATCCGGAAACCCTAAGAGGCATGGGTTGCTCATTGGCCTGTCCTGACACAGTGATTCTGCTTGAAGCCCTTAGCTTTGGTACTGAAGAGTTTGTACTCAGTCCAAGAGTGATCCAAAAATATCTTAGGGACTCCCTAGAGGAGTCTCTTGGACATGACTGGAACAGAGTTCTAAAGTTTTCACAAATGCTCTTGAGTTTTTAGCAGAGATATTTAAAAATCTTTAAGAGGATCATAGATCTGTCTGGTGTTGAAAGAAAGCCTGGTTTGACACCTAAATCATTTTAAACCTGAGCTGAACCATGCTAATGGTAGTAGGATTGAAGATTCTTTTTGGTTCATACTATAAATCTTTGTACAGCATGGTTGTGTTTTCTCCCAGAGACAACATGGAGTGCTTCTTAGTTTTCAAGAATAGACTGGAATGAGAGTTATATTTAATGTGTCACTGATCAAAGAAAGCGACACTCTGGCAGTTACTCCAGTTTCTAATTGGTGGTTGCGAATTGCCAAGCCTGCAGGGTATTTAGTAAGGAATGAGAATTACAAATGAATGCTGTGCTGTGCACATGGCTGGTTCACCAAAAGGGTCACTCCCATATGGGTGGAGGGGAGGTTAAGAAGGGGTCACATGCCCAGAAGCCCATGGCGGCAAGGTGTAAGTAATGAGCGTGACCCTTGCAGTGAACCAGAGGCCCTCTGCCTGGTCTGGGGGACAGCTCTTCAGCACTAGCCAGTATGTGCCATGTGGGAATATGGGCCGGATATTGCCAGGTGTCCTGATTTTTCAGGAGAAGCCGGAGATTCAGATCTTTATATGTGTTTTCCTGATTTCTAAATATATGCAACTGATTCAGATGTTTAAAAAATATGCTTTTGGGCTGGAGTTGGCTCATGTTCCATCAATTTGCAACCTTTGATTTAGAGTAGCAGTTTTTGTTTTTTTTTTTTTTTGAGACAGTGTCTCACTCTTTTACCCGGGCTAGAGTGCCATGGCGTCAGCCTAGCTCACAGCAACCTCACACTCCTGGGCTCAAGCAATCCTTCTGCCTCAGCCTCCCAAGTAGCTGGGACTACAAGCATGTGCTGTCATGCCCAGCTAATTTTTCTATTTTTTTGTAGAGACAGGATCTCAAAACTCCTGACCTCAAGTGATCCTCCTGCCTCAGCCTCCCAGAATGCTAGGATTACAGGCATGAGCCACCGTTCCTGGCTGGTTCTGACTATTTTGAATGAAAAACTCTAAGAGAAAATTATCCGGGGAACTACCATTGTCAATATTCATCCTCACTAATTGGGGAAAACATGCAAATTTTTTAAAACCATGAGGCCCCACTTCAGCTTTGTAGTGTGAGCCTCTGAGGAAGGAGCTTAGAATCTAGTTTAAACAACTCCGTAGGCGTCTGCCATGAAAAAGTTGAGAAACAGTGGCCTATTTGTAAGTTACCATCTAGAGTGCTGCTTCTCACAGTTTAGTGGGCATCTAAAACACCTGGGGATTTCGTTAAAATGCAGAGTCTGATTCAGTAGGTGGGGTGAGGCCTGAGAGTCTGCTTTCCTTATAAGACTCCAAGTCATACTGCTGTATACTTTGAGTAGCAGGATCTTCAGGAACAACAGTTTTCATCCTGACTGAATACCTGGAGAGCTTTTAAGCTTCTGATTTAATAGTTCTGGGGTGGAGCCTGGGCATTGGTAGTTTTTTAATCATCTCACTTGATGTTAATGGGTAGACTGAATCTGTGAGCCATTGATCTGTGAAGTTTTTACTTCACTGAGTGCACCTGCAGAAGGGGAGCCTTACCACTCACCCACTCAAGCAGACAATGAGAAAATACTGCAAGCACTTCGTCACAGTTTTGATGGTTTGAGGCATCTTAGCTTTGACCAGTGGTTGCCAAACCTGGTTTTACATCACAGTCTTGTAGGAAGTTTTTTTTTCTTAACTACCTTTAAGGACTTTTTAAATTAAAACTTTCAAGCAGTATAAAAGAAAAGTAGATATGATGAATTCCCTTTTACCCATTGCCCAGACTCAGCAATTATTAACTCCTGGGTAATCCTGTTTTATACCTCCACCTACGGCCCCCTTCCTTGGGTTATTTTGAAATAAATCCCAGAGGTCATGACATTTTATTCATAAATATTTTAGTATATATCCCTAAGAATTAAAGATTAATTCCCTATAATTAATCCTTATTAAATAAATATATACAACCATAAAACCATGAATGTAACTGTAAAACCATTATCATACGATTTAAATTTCACAATAATTCTTTAATATCCAGTTAGGGTTCAAATTTTCCCCAGTGTTTTATCAATTGTTATAGCAGTTTCTTTTTTATCTGTTTTATTGTTAATGAAGACTTAATGAGATTGCTATTTTGCAGTTAGTTGATAGATTTCTTTTTTTTTTTTTTTGAGACATAGTCTCGCTCTGTTGCCTGGGCTGGAGTGCCGTGGCGTCAGCCTAGCTCCCAGCAACCTCAAACTCTTGGGCTCAAGCAATCCTTCTGCCTCAGCCTCCCAAGTAGCTGGGACTACA
>NW_012139858.1:2605886-2635492 GCF_000956105.1 Propithecus coquereli
TTAAGGATCTCAAAGGGTTTTTGTTTCTGTGGGTTGTATCTGTTGCTATTTGCCTTATTAAAAATTCAAGTTGAAAATTTTCAAAATATTTAAGTAATAAACTCATTACATGTTAGCAAAAATAACATATTTCTATGAGAAATAACTATACTTTCCAAAACAATAAAATAAAAGAATAGCATCGTTTTACCTTTTTGAAAATAGGAGACAGCTGGATTCCCATATCTGCTGCTTTTATTCAGATGTTGTTGTATGTTGAGGTTCGGTTGAAGCATGTGAAGAAAATCCAACTTCACAGAGATGTATATTTGGGGAAAGAAAGAATATTTAATAGGCTTTTTAGACTGAAAAGGTCTTGGGACCTCCCAGGAAGGTGTATACTATACTTTAAAAATGGATGCTTTAGAGGAATGAAAATGAGAGTCTCCATTCTTTATCCTTTTATAGAGGAATCCAGAATAGAGGGTATGCTCTGTGGAAGGAAACAAAGATGAACTGTCTACACATGTGGGAAGAGGCTGCTTCTCTATCTCTGCAGTGCGTGAAATTTAGATACAATGCGTTCTAGCCACACCTGGGGGCTGAAAAATAGAAAATGTTCTGATAAGACCTAAGCGAGTTATTAGCCAGGCATGGTGGCATGTGCCTATAGTCTGAGCTATTCGAGACACTGAGGCAGGAGGATCTCTTGAGCCCAGGAGTTTGAGGTTGCAGTGAGCTATGATGATGCCACTGCATTCTAGCCTGGGCAACAGAGCAAGACCCTGTCTCAGAAAAACAAAAGACCCCAGTGAGAAGTCTGCAGCATAACTTTGATAGAAATTGTGGAAAGGTGTTCTCACTTCATTACATTTGCCTTAATTATATGTCTGATAGTTATTGGTGGAGTTTGTATAAATGGACAGTGCAAAAATATTACACAAAATAGAATTTACACATCTACACAGATAACACAGCTCTCACTATCTCTCTCCCTCTTTTTTTAATGTAAAATTTTCATTTGACTTTACCATTAAGATCACCAAAAACGATCATAAGCAAATTAAAAGACAATTTATTTTGTATTTGGAATTGCTGAAATTATGTACCTTTACCTAGAAAACCCAACCCTTTCAAATGTTCCTTTGAAATTATCAGTATTGCAAACTTGTACTGCTATAACCTCTTATTTTTTGTTTAAGGCAGGATTTCTCAGCCTAGGCACTAGTGACATTTGGGCCAGATAATTCTTTGTTGTGAAGGCAGTCATTGTACAATATTTAACACCATTCCTGCCAGTAACATCTTCTGAGATGCCAGTAGCACCCTCCAAGTTGCGACAACCAAAAACTATGTCCAGACATTGCTAGATGTCTCCAAGGAAACAAATACAGTTCGAGAACCCCTGCCTTAAGGTGGTCTAGATTCTTGTTTCGTATTTAGCATATGTGTCATCAGACTTATAGGGAGACTTATAGAAAATGTGACAACTAAGTTACATGAGTGTCCATAAGCCCCTCTCTGGCCACATCCTTACCTTATCCCTCCTCCTTTCTCTCGTTCCTATTGAACCTACTCATATTTACATTTTGTTCTCCATACTTTTTTGATGTTGTTGAGCAGATGAGAAAATCAAGCTGTCTCTTATTAAACTAGATTATTAAGAGGTTTGCCAAAATGTAAAACAACGTCATTTATCTTACTAATCTTTTTGTGTGTAGAAAATGTTATTTATATTAATGTGCAATTGGTTATTTTAAAATGAATTAATATTTTTAAAATTTCTCAGTTTTAATTTCGAATGTGATAAATGTCAATAGCTATAACTCACATAAACACAAGCTCTTCAGGGTCCTCAATAATTTTAAGAATGTAGGGGAGTCTAAGACCAAAAAGTTTGAGAACCGCTGATCTATGAGATCACATATGCATAACATTTTCTCCAGGATCTGGCAGATAAGCACAGTTGAGATCAGCAATCACAGTTCCTATGCAGTAGGAGCATAGGGGAGTGGCCAGTGCTAACGTTGACATGACAGCTTGGGGCTAGATTGGGGAACATCTTAAAATTTTTAAAAATTGTGGTAAAATACATATAATATAAAATTTCCCATTAGTAACATTTAGTATATTTGCAACTATATACTATTTAGTATATATGTGCAACTATTACCATGATCTATTCCAGAACATTTCCATACTTTTTTACCCTGTCTTTCTACCTAGTCTGTTCTTCCCTGTCTTCACTTACTCCTTTTCAGGCAAGACCTGCATAATTTATCACTTCAGTCACGTCCTTGCTGCCATTCTAGAGACTTTGGCCTCCTAGACCCTCTGCTATTCTCCAACTCTGGGTATTTATCTTTTTTCACTCTGGGGCTAATGAACATTGCTATAGATTATTCAAACCAAACTGCAGATTGTGTTTAACAGGATCCATGAAACCACCTGTACCTTGTCTCTGCTGGGCCATCTTCCACTCAGCAGTCTTTTATTTAACTCCTTTTGGTTCCTGTATCATCCTACCCTGGGTAAACAAGTTTTCATTCTCTTTAAGTTTGTAGTATCATGCTTAAGTCTTAGTGATGACCTTTCTTTCCCCTGCTTCAGTTGGATCCAGGACAGCAACAAGAACTCCCTCAGCTTCCTTCTTCTTGGCCTCCTATTGTTTCTCTCTGTGCTCCTGTTTCCTTCACACAGAATCTGACCCTCTGTCTGGGTTTTGATTACTTTATCTGGATCCGAGTTCCGTCTGCCTTCCCTCTTCTGTGGTTATCTTTCTGAAGTATATTCCGCTCTTCTTGAAGACATCCGTACATCTCCCTAACCTGAAGAAGCCCTTCCTTAACAGTCAAGCTACTATCTGATTCTTCTGCTCTATAATACCAAACATATTTAAAGAATATGTACTTATTCTCTCTACTCTTTATTTTTTTTTTGAGACAGTGTCCCACTCTGTCACTCGGGCTGGCGTGCAGTGGCATCATCGTAGCTCACTGCAACCTCAAACTCCTGGCCTTAAGTGATCCTCCCACCTCAACCTCCCAAAGTGCTGGGATTACAGCCATGAGCCAGTGCCTGGCCTTTGCTCATTTCTTTTTGCAACATGACTTCTACTCCCCTCACTCTCTGACATTTTCTTCCCCGAAGTCATTGAGCTATGCACAGCCCCAGTTCTCTATAAGATCACTGCAGTTTTTGACACTGATTACCTCTTCCATTTTTTGTCTTTTAACTTCCTGTCCTGCCTTGGGAAACACTGTATACTCTCTTGGTCCTCTTACCTCCTCACTTGGTTCCTTTCCTTCTTACTTACACTACTTTCTAGCATCTGGTTGTAGATGTTCTTCTAAAGCTGTTTTTGACTCTATTAAGAGAGATACCTTAAAATGTACCAAATAATGAGTAATTCCTCCCCTTCTAAAATATTAAAATAAGTGGGATTAACAAACTGCGATTCTTACATATTAAGTCATTCATACTAAGAACTCTGTGGCCCTTTCCAAGAGAGAAATTGTACATATTGCAAGAATAGAAGACTTACTGCTGTCTACGGCCATACCACCCTGAACGTGCCTGATCTCGTCTGATCTCAGAAGCTAAGCAGGGTCGGGCCTGGTTAGTACTTGGAGGGCAGAAGACATTTTGCTAAATTCCTATGAGAAGTCTCTCTGACCAGGAATTCTGTTCGTTTCTATTTACTATTTCAGGTAGAGAATAGTAAGTGGATTGGCCCTTTGTGCCTCAGATAAGATGAGACAGTTGTGATTGGGAATTATTGTTACACATGCCCCAAATGGAAAACGAGTTATGTGGTTGAATCCTCCCACAGGCCTATCCTTTCTGCCCCAGGAGAGGAGATAAAAAGCATGAAGAACACTTAGTTTCTTAGAACCCATCATCTAGTCATGGCTAAGGGTATCTCCCCCTTTATCTGAGTGAACTATACCAACTAGGGAGGCATAACTGCTTGAGCATTCAAAATATTGCCACCTTTGGCAGAGAGCTAAAAACTGTGTGGTAGTTTCTGCACATTGCTTAGCATGACATTAGAATAAGAGAACAGCAAAAGGCCCTTTGATTTGTCTGTATTCTAAGACTTCTGCCTCATTATCAATCTTTAAGTATAGCTTGACCCCAAGAGGGGAGTTCCTAAAGTCATCTTGTGTTGCTCTGTCCTGGCTTTCTGGGTGGGCTTCTCATCTCTTCCACTTCAGCAGCCATCAGCTTCCATGTCCAGAGCTCCAGTCCTGCCTTCCTCTCTGAAGCTCATAACTCTCATTTTAGGGGCCTCCTGAATACCTCCACATGGATGTCCTATTGGCACTGGAAACCCAGTATACCCAATGCCGAGTCCATCATCTTTCCCAGAAACCCCAAACTGGTTCCTCTTTATGACTTTATAAGTGTAGTGCAGGATATCGCCTGGATTGTTGATCTCTAACTCTTGGCCCAGGCTACTCCTAGCACATCCAGCGTATGATTTATGTTATTCGTGACAAATGAATAGCAAAAAGGTTCCCCCTCTGGGCAGCTGAATTACAAAAGGCATTTTTTTTCTCCAGGTTTACCTTTGAGCCCAGGCTGATGGCTTGATCAGCAAAGCAAGGGCTGGACCTGAGCCACTCTTGAACGCTTTGCCTGGCCTTCATGCAGGGCCCAAAGTCCACAACTATTCGCCTGCCCAAGCAGCCCTTCCCTCCCCTCCATTCTAAGCTCTGCTGGAAGATTACTTTGCCCCAAGGTCAGTTCCAGTCTATTTTTGTTCCTGCAGAGCAAACAAAAACTCCCACTGTGTTCAGAAAAAAGTCTAAACATCTTAACCTATCACCTAGGCAGAAAAAAGCCCAAATGCCTGCTTAGCCTGTCACTCATATGATGGTCATTCATGTGGTTTCTTTCTCCTTGTCCTCTTTTATCGTTCTTCTTGTTGTATACCACATTCTACCTTCTAGGATATTTGTACGCTTATTTCCCTTTTGAGAGTTTAAGCTCTGAAAGTAGACACAGTATCCTAATCATCTTTTTGCCTTCTCACAACCTAATGCAGTGCCTTGAATGTATGAGTCTTATATTTACTGTATGTCAAATAGCCAGCTTTCCATTCTTTCTAGTGTGAATTCTCTCTAATGATGGAAGCTGCCTCCTTTTTGCCATCCAGGTGGAACAGGGCTTTGGAGTGCTGCTACTTTCTGTACGACTAGGGGAAGTCCTTCAGTCTCTCTGAGCCTCAGTTCCTTGCTGCTAAAATGGGGATAATAATCATCTCTATTACAAGGAATAACCATAATAATTAAATAAATTCATATAAAATGCCTGACTTGTAGTAAGCTGCACTCCAGGGATAGCTACTATCCTAAAACTAATAATAATGTTTATCATCATCTAAGTTACCAGCACTAAAGCCAGGTCCAAAGGTATATGTTAGACCATAACATACTCTGAGTTCAACTATGTAGATGTGTTTGGTTTTTTTAAGACTCAGTTTTTTCTATCATCTACTCTCTTGCTTAATAAAGTAGAATATATACAGCCATTTCATATTGAAGTTATAAATTTCCCTGTACAAATTTAAATGCTAAGCTTACCTGGCCCTGCTGGATTATGTCTGGAAAATCTTTATTCCACTCTGCAGATATGGTGTTGGTCCTGCCACAATGGAAGTGCCCTTTTGAAAATGTCAGCACTGCCCAAAGAACAGGACGATGGCATTTTACAAATCCAGAAGAGCTTCTTGGATGGGTCAGTACTAGTTCTACATTTTGTTCTTGTTTTGTTCAGTTCTTTTTTTTCCCAAGAAGCGGGAACAGTTCTTAGTAGTTTTTCTATTTACTTGCTGGTAGCTTAGTACTAAGGGAATACAACTTACAGTAGTTTTTAATTACTTTGAAAGGAGTCAGTATAACATAATCATTAAGAATGTCAACTGCATTGTTTTTAGAGTTGCATGCTAAAGTATTTAGGGGAGATGGCATGATGTCTGTAATGTTAATAATTGTCAAATCTAGGTGGCATATGGCATATGTCACCGTGCTAATCTTTTCTACTTTCTGTATGTTTGAAATTTTTCAAAATTAAAAATTAAAAAACCCCAAAGTGGATGAATTAAAAACCAAAAAAAGAAATAGATTCTGGAGTTAAATTGCCTTGTTCCAAATCATGGCTCTATCAGCTTGATCATCTTAGGCCAGGTAATTTTACTCTGGGCACCTCCATTTCCACATCTGTTGCCTGGGAACAGCGGTCCTGCAGCAGTTACCTCATAGGTATGGGTTAGATGGGAGGATACCTACACATCCCTTAACAGATAGTGGCACATAGTAAGTCCTCAGGAAAAATAAGCTATTCTAAATTCGTGTTTGCTCTTCTAATCTTGTGTTCCTTTTTGATACCTAGAATTTACAAGACCATCCACAGGCCACCCTATGAAATAGTTAAAACTGAAGACCTGTCAGGCAACTTCCTATCCCTGCAGGAAATCCAGACTGCATACTCTAAATTTAAACAGCTGTTTCTGATAGGTAAGAAGAATTCTGAGCAAAAACTTTCTGTCAAATGGGGAAAGACACGCCACGTGGATCAGGTGAAAGTTGGTGCCTTTTCCTGGGTTCTTTATAGTAGTACACAGAGGCTCAGGGCAGTGATGTCGTGGAGCCAGGGGACCAGCTGCCACCGCCACACCCCACTCTCCATCTCTCTCCAGGCATTCCCCGCCTGCCTCCGTGTCCTGGCAGGGATCACACCCTCCTCTTCTCCCCTTTCCCCAGCACACCAGTTGCCCAGTGGTGAGCATTTTTGGTTTCTCCCTTTAAAAGCTTTTGAACCTATATTCACTCACTTGTGGTGATTTATAAAGTGAATGAGCTCTTTGTTTTCCATAGTGGACTTTTTTTCCCAAAGTGGAAATACCTTAATTTTTTTCCTGATTGGGCATATACAGTTTCTAACAACGTAAAAAAATTTTCAATTAATCAGCCATGTACACAGTAGAAAAGGAAACATGCCCATCCCAGCTATCCCCATTTCCTTGCCCAGGCTGCCTACCAGTAACAATCTAGAACTTGACTCGTATCTAATCATGCTGTCACCTATTGATTCTCTCCATTTCTGAATGAGTCTTTACTCTCTGAGATTTGTCACACTTACAGGTAACTTTTTCTACCTTGGACTTAGGAATAGCAGCCTGGAGGTCAACTATTTCTGCCGAACACATTACTCTCTTTGTTGAATTATAGGGTGAACCATGGCTTTGTGTACATTGTGTAGGCCTTTCTTATTTCAGCAATAAAGATCTCTTTTTGACTGTCATACCCTTTCTACGGGCCTACAGTTCAAAAATCGTTTCAGCTGAAACAATGAATGCCCTTTGCTTGAAATGGAGTCTCCAGCCTAGATTCTGCAGCTAGAGTCTAGACTGTTCATCCACATAGCTCAGTTGAGTAGCACAGGTTTTTTGTGACAGGTGTGTCAGTGAACAATGACCTGACATCTTAATTCTTTTTTCCTTTTCCAGATAACAGTACTGAATTTTGGGACACAGATATAAAGTGGTTTTCTCTGTTGGAAAGTAGCAGCTGGCTTGACATAATCAGGTATTTCAAGCCATTATTTTGCTCATGAATTTTACAGTCGTCTAATTCAAAGTAGTAAAGCAAATTGACAGTTTAACAGTTTGATATTTCACAATTAAATGTTCTTAGATCACATGTTCTACTTAGGGCTCAGCCAGATTTTACATTTGTGACTTATTTCTGTGCACATTCGATAGGAATTTATAAACATGCTTCCTGCTTACAAGGAGATATACTCTATAGATGGAAAAGGGCTTGGCAACCCAAAGTTATAATTGAGGCAGCAGTGCTGGCCTCCAGGGAGGAAACTCGGGGTGAGAATGGGAGAGATAATGACTCTTCACTGAATACCTTTTTGAATTTTGTGTCTTATACATGTATTACCTGTTTAAATGCTTTTTAAACATTATCATGATTAATGTCTATTAGTCATGTTTGGTTTGGTTAGGTTAACACTCCCAGAGAAGAGCATTATATTGCCTTTCCTACTTCGTGTATTGCCTAGCTCCTCTCTGTTACCATTAAATACAGGATATGGCAAAGGAAGGTACAAAACAGAATGATGATGGAGAAGAGAATAGCTCCACTTTAGGCTACATTTGAGGAAAGAGGAATGCTTCCTTCCTCCTCATACACACTCACTTTCAGTTCTGCAGTGAGTACTGTGGAAAGGAGCCTCAGCCCTCTAGACACTTAACTATATTTTGAATATCCTGTTATGTATCCCATAATTTGAATATATAATGGAAAACAGTGATAAATTTTATAAAAGAAAGACAACACAGGGCGGGCAAAGAAGGGTGAGCATCCCTAACCAGGTGAAGTGTCAGGGTGTGGGGAGGGAGGGTTACTGGGGACAGGAAGGGGCACCACTGCAAGCGGAGGGCAGCATATGTGAAGGACCCTAGGTATCAGCTGGGACACGTGGAAGCTGCACTTGGTGGCAACAGGCTGAAAGGGAATAACGTGTAGAAAGAGGGAGACACAAAGGATTTCTGAGCATCTTAGATCTTTTCAGCCACACCAATACATTCCTCAGATCACCTTGAATAAAACAGTGGAGACATGCCTCACATTCTGCTGCTAGGGGTATTTATAGGTCTTACTAGGGCTCACCAGCAGACTTGGGTATGACTTTTCAATGAGAATGTCTAGTGTAGAAATTGCCTAGGAGCATTTTAACATCAATTTTGGGATTCCCTTCTGAGAATGTTCAGCTTCTAATAGGTAGATGAGTGTCTCCCAGTATCTGAATAGTGTAAAAGTAAATAGTTTCTTTTCTGGAGGATTTAAGCGTGAAAAAACAAATGAGAGGAAAAACTGAAGATTAATTCAGACTATCTGTAAACTACTTGTTTGTTACCAAGCTGAAGAAGTAATGCCCCTTTTTCTTATCTTTTTCTTATTCAGACGTTGCCTGAAAAAAGCAATAGAGATTACAGAATGCATGGAAGCACAAAACATGAACATTCTTCTTTTAGGTAATATATTTAAAGCACAAAGGATTATTTCTATTTTCCTGCACTTGAGATTCAGTTTTTGTACATGTAGCTTTATCTATTTGAAATTATCTTATTAAAGGAGCGAGCTAGTGTAGAAATCCTTCTCATTCCTTTCTCCCTAACCTTGGAATCCTTTGCCTTGGGTTTTAGCATTACAGTTTAAAATAAAATTCTTTCACTTGGAACTTGGCAGACCTATTCACAGCCCAAGAAGGAATTGTTTGGTATCTTTACCAAAGCTCACATTTCTTAATGTTTTGGATTTTGTTTTATATTAAGTCAGCTTGGTTAAAGTTAAAATCTTTTGATAATCCTTTATATAAAGAGACCGTGGATGATTTAATTGTTATTTTTATATCTTCGTGTTTGGCAACTTTTTACAGTTACCATGGAAACTTGGTGGGCCATGATTTCCTTTTCCTCAGTGGGCTTAACTTGCTGTACATGACACATTCAGAATGTGCAAAAGCAAGTGTAAACCGCCATGCAAAAAAGATTGGTGCTATTACTGGTTAGATATGAGCTAAGAAGTTACCTGCTGTTTATATAACCCCACACTACACATTAAGTAGATTATCTCATGCTTATACCCCCAAGCTTTTCTCATTTCTCCGATGTTCTCGATAATTGTTGGACCTTAGGTCTTAAGGGCAGACTGGAAAATGTTTATTCCTGTGGCTTTGTTGATCTGATGCTTGCTCGCTGACTTAGATTTGGATACATTTATTGAGCATCTGCCATGTGCAGAGCTCTGTACTTTTGCCTTCTAGAAGTTTACAGCCTAATGGGAGAGTTGCCTTCAGCATGTTATTGAAAAAAACCTAACCAAAAATGACAGAACAGAGCATTATCTAAGTACTAAGTAACTGGTGAAAAGGAGGAGAGATAGAGATCGGAGGTCTGAGAGATGGAGGGACCCAGGGCCAGACCACACTGATCGCAGAGTTGCATACAATGAAAACTGAGTCTTCCACTCATGGAACTGAGGTGTCCCTCACTCCTAGGTGAACTGCTGAGTTGTTTGTCCTCTAAAATCTCATTTTTTAGCCACTCTTCCTGTCACCCACAGGTATACTATTTATACCCTTGAGATACAAGGAGGAAGATTCCCTTAAAAATGAAACTTGTTTTGAAAACTGATAGCACTAGAAGACAGAAAGCTGTTTCTTTTAAACCTGTGTCTTCCATAATTGAAGCTTGTTCCCCGGAATAGACAAGTGTAAGCCTGGACATGCAGTGCTTCGTGATTGCAGGGGGCAGGATGAAAGAGCCAAGTATGAAACCACCGTAGTTATAATTCATTCCCAAGTTTCTCGGACCCCAGAAATGCTAGTACCATGGACATTTTTAGAAAGCAACTTGAGTTGTACTTATTTTGTATGTAAGAAACCATGGAGACATAAACCCTGGCTTTTAGGATCTTAAAATTAAGACAAATTGCATAGATACATATTTTTATTTGCTCTAAGTCATGAATGTTAAAGTATGTGAATAGACTTTTCATCATATGGGTTTTGGAAAGTGCATTTCAGGTGGGCATGTAGAAGTAGATCAAGGAGAATTTCTCCCCTAGGCTAAGCAAGGAGAAGCAGGCACCTCAGTACTCCTTAAACATAAAAGGAAAGAGCCTTGGGCTGAAAATAAAAGATCATTTTGGTACAGTCCAGAAATATTAAACTTTCTCCAAATTAGAGCGAGTAAGGACTTAGGAGTGGAGGAAAGGAGCTCTGAGATGAGCCCAAGATGCAGCCCAGCTGTGGAACAGTGAGTTCAGTGACTGGGGCGTCGACACCCCAGGAGGAAAGGGCTTTAGTCTTGGTCTGCAGAGTCCAGCAGGCCATCATTATAACGGTGATTTAGCTCTCATTGTGCAGCACACCTAGATGCCCATGTGCTGGAAGTGGATTTGCAATGCTACATTTATTCATTCAGTAAACAAATCCATATTTAGTACGAGTATAAGCCAGAACCTGTACTAGACAGACTAGAAGCAAATTGTCTTTCAGTCTGAAACCATTACCCTGTTTTTCATTGGCTCTTGCCTTCAAGGAATAAGAATGTGACCATTAATAGCAGACCTTGGTGTTGTGAACCCTACTTTTAACTGTGCAAGTGGGAGCACTCTGCAGCTTTTTAACACATTTTGCCCTCCTTCCTGTTTGTTGCTGGGCCCCTCCTAGAGGAGAACGCATCCGACCTCTGTTGCCTCATTTCCTCTCTGGTGCAAGTGATGATGGATCCCCACTGCAGAACCAGGATTGGTTTCCAGAGCCTCGTCCAGAAGGAGTGGGTCATGGGTGGCCACTGTTTCTTGGATCGCTGCAACCACCTGCGCCAGAGTGACAAAGAGGAGGTGAGTTCCCACAGTCAGACTGTTTCCATCATGGGGAGATCAGCCTCTCGTTTAACACCTGTCTTCAGATGGAGCGCTACTGCTTGCAAAGTGCATGCAGTACAGGTCTGTTAGGAAAACCGGGATCAGTTCATTGTGTGATGACTTTGGATGCTTTAAATAATACTGAAACCCTTCCTAGAGGAAAAAAGATACTAACAAGTGTGTTCAGAGGCTTCTCTTCTAAATTGTGTACGCCAGGGTGTATTTTTATATATATATGTCATGATGGAAGTAATATTGATTTATAAAACTTAAATATAAAGTAACTCAGTAAGAGGACTTCTACAATTTCTACTAAGTTAGCCTTTGCAATAAATGGATCTTCAGGGTACAGGTTTCTTACAGAAAATGTAGGTTGAGCATCCCTTATCCGAAATGCCTGGGACCAGTGGTGTTTCAGATTTTGGATGTTTTTGCATTTTGGAATGTTTGCATTGTATTACCAATTGAGCATCCCTAATCCAAAAATCCAAAATTTAAAATGATCCAGTGAGCATTTCCTTTGGGTGTTACATCAGCACTCAAAAAGTTTCGGATTCTGGAGCATTTCAGATTTTGGGTTTTTGGATTAGGGATACTCAATGTGTACATAATAACACAAAGTAAATTTTCTTTGGGCATAAACCTTTTCAAAATGAAGCATAGGGTTATGTTTTTTTTTTTTTTTTTTGAGACAGAGTCTCACTGTTTTGCCCGGGCTAGAGTGCCGTGGCGTCAGCCTAGCTCACAGCAACCTCAAACTCCTGGACTCAAGCAATCCTTCTGTCTCAGCCTCCCAAGTAGCTGGGACTACAGGCATGTGCCACCATGGCCGGCTAATTTTTTATATATATTTTTAGTTGTCCGATTAATTTCTTTCTAATTTTTAGCAGAGACGGGGTCTCACTCTTGCTCAGGCTGGTCTCGAACTCCTGAGCTCAAACAATCCGCCCTCCTCGGCCTCCCAGAGTGCTAGGATTACAGGCGTGAGCCACGCACCCGGCCAGCATAGGGTTATGTTAATGCCGTCCCTTACCTGGGCCTTAGCGGTAATTTATGTAGGGCTGTGCCCCCGCCACTTGTGCTTCTCTCTGGGTGAAGCACTCCAGGCCGCGGCCTCTGAGTTCAGGCACAGGAGAGTTAGCGTTGTAGATCACTTACAGAAAATAAGCCCCCCAGATTGTGGTGTGCTTGTCTAGGTGGCAGCTGTATAAACTCCTTTGGCTCCTTATTGATGACTGGTGGAAGGAAAAATGAAAACAAACTTTATTTAATTAAATCACCTGCAGAGCTGACGTGTGCTGGTAGCGTAACTTGTGGTTTTTCTTCCTCTAGGTAATCAGCATGTCTGTCTGTGGTGCAGAAGGCTTGGCTCAGTATGCTGCAGGAATGAGAGCCATGGCGCCTGCCCTTAAGGGCGTGGCAGGTTCCTGGGGTAACCCAGGCCTCTCACGCTCAGCCAGCTGGCTTCTTTCAGGCCTGCCCTGTACTCATCTGTGTCCCATTGAGCTGGATAGAAATCACCATCCTTCAGTCTTAGTAGGGACTTAGAGGACCCAATCTGAAAGGTTGATGGGATGCACATAAGATGATAGGCAGAGCTGACACTGTGCGAAGAGAAGTGTGTTTGTTTATCTTGAGAAGAGGGGAACTGATAGGCACCATGTCTAATGGGAAGGGGTCCAAGAGAAAACCCAATCTGCTGTTGACCCCACCCTTGAAGAAGTCACTCATATTTTCTGAGCTCATTTCCCTTACTATACAATGAGGCCTAAATATTTTCCACTTTGTTCAATGATATTGTGCATAAAATGAGGTATGAAATAAAGTTCTGTGTAAATATTTCTTAGCATTTTAACACCAACATATTGAAGTTTTAAAGGAAAACGGGCTGGCTAACTTGTGATATAATCGAAGCAGCACTGGACTTTGATTCAAGAGCTGGATTCCCCTTCACCTCTCTCTTATGAGCTCTCGGTGAGACTTTTGGGCCAGCCTCTTGTGATCTCTAATCTTTTGTTTCCTCCCCTATGTAGGGAGAGATAGCTTCTCTACCCACCTGGCAGGGTCATTGGTGAATCAAGGAGGATAAGCACTTTGTAAATGATAACATACTGGAGAAATTACTCCTCTACTAATCAAGAGCTCACCTCTGGGTAGCTAACAAAGGAGACTCATGGATTTAAAAAAATATATTTGTGGGGCTGGGCATGGTGGCTCATGCAATCCTAGCACTTGGGGAGGCCGAGGCAGAAGGATCGCTTGAGGTCAGGAGTTCTAGACCAGCTTGAGCAAGAGCAAGACACTGTCTCTACTAAAAAAAAATAGAAAAAATTAGCTGGGCGTCGTGGTATACACCTGTAGTCCCAGCTTCTCAGGAGGCTGAGGCAGAAGGATCACTTGAGCCCAGGAGTTTGAGGTTGCTGTGAGCTATGATAATGCCATGGCACTCTAACCCAGGCAACAGAGTGAGACTCTGTCTCAAAAAAAAAAAAAAAATACATTTGTGAAAAAACTCATTTTTATAGCCACTGCCTTCTTTCCCATCCCTTTGTCTTCTGGGCCCTCATTGTGGGAGATGGAGAGGGGGAGGCTTCTCATTTCAGCTCAGTCTCCAGGACCTGTCCCTGACCATAGTTGTGTGGGCAAGCAGGGGGACAGAAGTTTTTCCCCCCATAATTTTTTATTGACAAAATTCAAAATAGCAATCATAATTGAGTACAATTTCTTACAATACAGCTCCACTAATGAGAAGACTGGAATTGTTTTGGGGGGAGATAACATTTCACTTATTTGGGGTTCTAAGTTAGTGTTCCCTATTATCAAAAGCAAATGCTCCTCTGTTAATACTGATCCATAATGAAATTTTTACATATTTCATCCTTGAAATGTCTTTGACACAGGTAGGTATTGCCAAATACGACATTAATCTCTAAGTACGTGATTTCAATTGAGCATATTTATTGCTTGGAATGGGATGGGTGTACTGTGTTTCCCAGAGAATATAGTGCTCAGAGGTGGTTACTCCACAGCTTAGAGATGGCTGCCCCTGAGCTCAGGACAGATTGCACTGGGCTCTGTGCCCACTGAGTAACGTGTGTCTTGTTTTCACATAGGTTCCTGTGTTCCAGCTTTTCTTAGATTGTGTCTGGCAGCTGGTACACCAGCATCCTCCAGCATTTGAATTCACAGAGACTTACCTGACTGTTTTGTCAGATAGCCTATACATTCCTATTTTTAGCACCTTCTTCTTCAATTCACCTCATCAAAAAGATACTAACGTGGTAAGATCCCTCTTATGAACCTGTGTATTAAAGAAGCTCCATCTCACAAGTAGGATGCAATAACATTGATGCTAAAAATGATATTTGTTTACCACTGACTGTATGCTAGGCATTGTTCTAAGTGCTTTCTAGGTGTTATTTAATCCTCACAGCACCCTGTGGGTATGCATCATTATTATCCCTGAGGAAGCTGAGGCACACAAAGGACAAGTAACTCACCCTTGGTCATAGTAAATATTGGAGCTGGAAGCAAGTGGTGGAGCTGGGGGTTAAGCAAAATTAAAAGGTGTCCTTTTTAAAACAGACCAGATGCCCTGTCTTCCATTTGCCTGATGCCTGGAGTTGCTCTGTGAAGGGAAGCTAGGCTTTTACTTTCCATCTTAAATTCCTTTAGTCCTTCTTGAGGCTGTGCCCCGGGTGGGGGTGGGTAACAGTCCCAGCTAATCTCAGTGCTGCTGACCAGCCTTCTGCTGGCTGCGGGGCTCGCTGGAGCCCGGAGGATTACCAGATCCCACAGCAGAGGGGGAATGACAGAACCTAGACTTCCGAGTCACCCCGCTCCCGTTTCAGAGCCCAGCTCTGTGACTCACCAGCTTTGTGCCCTCAGGCAGTTCACTTCAGCTTTCTGAGCCTCAGTTTCTTCAAATATAAAATGGGAAGAATAATAGTTGTCTCACAAGATTATGGAAGTGCCCAGCACAGTGGCTGGCATATAGTCCACGGAAGGTAAGCGTCCTTCTTACCCTCCTCCCGTCTGAAAGCATCCAGTGAATAACCACTGGTAGCCTCAGCCTCTAAAAATGAAGTACCATGAATATTCATGCTCAGGGCAGGGCAGGAGTGCCCTTCCTGGTGCTCATTTCTCAGAATTATGTGTTTGCCTTCCTTAGCCCTCCCTGGAAGCCATCTGACCTGTGCTTGTCTTGGCAGGGCAGGGAAAGCCAGGATACACAAAGCAAGCCTTTGAATCTGCTCTCCGTGTGGGACTGGTCTGTACAGTTTGAACCCAAAGCCCAGACGTTGCTCAGAAACCCTCTCTACGTGGAAAAGCCAAAACTGGACAAAGGCCAACGGAAAGGAGTGCGTTCCAAAGTAAGATGTCCACATGTCTAACCCCCTGCATCTGCCCCAGGTCCCATGTGTATAAGGATGAAATTTACATATGGATTCTGTCTGCCAGTGTGTGTCTTACCCCTTGAAACAGTCTGCAAACTCGAGATTTGTGACAGGCAATTGTCAGGGCCCATTAGAATCCTTTGCTTTCAGCAAATCGGCCTTTGCCCTAATGAGACATGGCCATTTGCTGATTGTCACTAAGGGTGCTGCTGCTGTAGTCGAGCTGGATGAGATTGTGCCTCTCACCCCTACCTGTGTATGGTTAGTAGAATAAAGAAACATTGATTGTGTGGGTTTTTCTCAGCAGATACCAGTAAGACTTTTTTCATGGGCTGTACCTATAAACCAGGGGTTGGGAAACTTTTTCTGTCAAGGGCCATACAGTCTCTGTCGCAACCACCCCACTCTACCACTGTAGCACAGCAGTAGCCCTAGACAATAGGTGAACAGATGGGCATGACTGCATTCCAATAGTTACAAAAATAGGTGCCAGGCCAGATTTAGCCCAAGGGCTGCCAGTTTGCTGACCCATGCTCTGAACCACAATGTCAAAGATTTGTTTTTCCCTTCAGATGTTTGTCCTGATTTTACTAGTTGTTAAACCCCAGAGTTCTCTAACTGAGAAGTTATTTAAATGCTGTTTCCTAGCTTTGTCTCCAGGCCCAGGATTTCTGCCCCACAAAGGGGAGAGCAGTGATAGCAAACCCAAGTCGGTGTGTATCACACCTTCTCTACTGCCATCCTGAGCCCACCTTGCGGCCTTCAGGGGCTGCAGGGAGCCTGGCCAGTTCTGGTGTGGGAGTTGATTCCATTCTAGAGAGGATTGGGTGAGCCAAAGCCAGAAGTCAGAGATGATGTTGGCTGCCGAATGACTTAGAATTGTCACTCTGCCCTTTTAGTGGTTCTCAGACCCAGGGTGGATGCTTCCCCTTTCTGGTTCACCTTGTTTCTGCCAGTTTGACCAGAATTGCCCTGAGCCCTGGAGCAATTTGGCCAGAGATCAGTTTTTCTTCAGTGTGTTGTGCCCCCTGGTGGCTGTGTGCACATCCTCATGGGAGCCAGGTTAGGGTCACAGAACTGCGTGCCTGAGTTGCAAGGGACCTCAGAGACAGCGAGGCCCACTCCTTACTTTACAGGAGAGGAAACTAAGGGTCCCCTGTCTCAGAATAGATGTCATTTCTCTCCTCAGACATAGTTTTCCTAATTGTCCCTTCTCTTTGTAGATAGGGGCAGACAGCCTACGCTCCAAGAGTAGGTTGGTGGGAGAGATTTGAGCAGAAGGGTTAGAGAATTTCAGATTGTACTAGAACAGAATTGGAACTGGGGCAACGAGGAGCTTTGAAGCGTTGGGTAAGAAGACCAGATTTCAGGTGAGGGCACCAGGTGGAGTGGACCAGCGGCCTTAAAGACGTGCTGTGGAACGAGGAAAGCCGAGGCTGACCAGCGTGCAGGGCTGCTCTGAACTGCCACTCGAGGGGCAGGAGTCCACTGAGGTGTGCAGTCGCAGCTTCAGCTGCAGGTCGTGAAGCCTGTGCTGTTCCCACCTTGGCCTGCTCCTTTCACTGAGGAGATTGAGAGAACCGGGCTTCCGACACAAGGAGACTTTAGTTAAGAGCCCAGGCTCTAGAGCCAGACTGTTTGAAAATAGCTTTGGCACCCGGTAGCCGGTGCCTTTGGCACATTACTTAACCCCTGTGCCTTAGTTTCCTCATTGTTAAATGGGGCAATAATAGTGACTGAGAATTAGGGCCTTCAATGCACGTAAAGCACTGAGTGCAGAACCTGGCAGGCGGTAAGTGATTGGTGACTGTTAGGTTTTTGTTTTTTTTTTTTTTGAGACAGAGTCTCACTGTGTTGCCCGGGCTAGAGTGCCGTGGCGTCAGCCTAGCTCACAGCAACCTCAAACTCCTGGACTCAAGCAATCCTTCTGTCTCAGCCTCCCGAGTAGCTGGGACTACAGACATGTGCCACCATGCCCGGCTAATTTTTTATATATATATTTTTAGTTGTCCAGATCATTTCTTTCTATTTTTTTAGTAGAGACGGAGTCTCGCTCTTGCTTAGGCTGGTCTCGAACTCCTGACCTTGAGCAATCCACCCGCCTCGGCCTCCCAGAGTACTAGGATTACAGGTGTGAGCCACCGCACTCGGCCTGACGGTTAGGTTTTGTCTGCGTTCCTCGGCCACCTGCCCTGCCTGACACACCTTGTCTGCTGAGAAGAAGAGGGGCTGCCAACTCCTGGCTTTCGTATCTCCTGTCCTCAGATGGAGAATCAGAAATCCTGGTCATCTCTGAATTGTGGTCTTGTGGATGGCTTTCCTTTCTTTTTTTATATTTTTGTTATGTCATATTCCATAATAAGAAAATATTTATAATAGAAAATTTTTTACAAGGAAGAACCACTGGCAGAAATATATTAGAGAGTTACAGGGCTAGCCTTAAAGTAAGTGCTTTATCTGTTCTTACTTTGAACATCTCAAGAGCAAAAGATTTTGAGGAGAAACAGCTTATCCCCACCTTTTTTTTTAAGCTTCTCCTTTGGGCACTGGGGAACTCTTGTGACTTTCTGACCACTTTAGCCATCTTCACATTTTCACAGTGCACCCCAAAATAGCATTCTGCTTTGGCCGCAGAGAGAATTACTAAGGAGGGAAAAAATGCCAATGCTCTCAAGCTTTCTACTCCATGCAGGTTGTCAGACAAGAATGTCTGGCCAGCTTAGCTGGTTCCTCAAATTCCTTTGCTCCCACCTGCCTCTGTTTTCTTTGTCCAGAAGAATCTTTATAACTTAGGCTTAAACTCCCACTAGATGCCTGACAAGCTGCTAAGTTATTTCATCCACGTGATGGGAATCTTTAGGTGGTCAGCCCTGCTCCCTTGCAGGTGTTTAGAATATCATAGAGGTTAACCAGCCCTAAAGTTCTCAAAGAAGAAACATCTTGCTTCCTTCCAGACATGAATAGGCATGTTCTGAGTTCCCCTAAATCATTAACCTGTCTTAAGTTGGACGGCTTTTTCAGTACTGTGTCCTTTGGTACTCCTGTGATGGGAGAGGAGGGCATAGAAAGCTCCCCTCTGTGTCGCAACAAGCCTCTGCACAGCTGCCACACGCACCTGGCTTCCCCACTTGTTTCTGATACGGCGTGGGAATAAACAAGAACCCCCTTCCGTTGCATGTGACGGCATTTTAATGCACATGCATTCATGGGGCCATCCTGATGTCTCTTGATACTTGCTAAAGCAGGATTATGCCCCCCTTTTTTTTATGGTAACAACTGTAACCGTGACTCTTATATTAACCAGAGATTTATTTGTGTTTTCTTTCAAAGCATCAACGACAACTTTCTTTGCCACTCACCCAATCTAAGTCATCTCCCAAAAGAGGATTTTTCAGGGAAGAAACAGATCATTTAATTAAAAACCTTCTGGGCAAGAGAATTAGCAAGCTTATTAATTCTTCTGATGAGCTGCAAGACAACTTTCGAGAGTTCTATGACAGCTGGCATAGCAAGCCCACTGACTACCACGGTTTGTTGTTGCCTCATATAGAGGGACCAGAAATCAGAGTCTGGGCCCAGCGCTACTTGCGTTGGATTCCGGAAGCCCAAATCCTAGGTGGTGGCACAGTGGCCACTATGAGCAAACTCTTGGAAATGATGGAGGAAGTCCAGAGCTTACAAGAGAAAATCGACGAGAGACACCACAGCCAGGAAGACCCCCAGGCAGAGCCCCCCTGCCTGCTGAGGAACTCTGCCCGCCTGTCCTCTTTGTTTCCCTTTGCTTTGCTGCAGCGACATTCCTCTAAGCCCATCTTGCCCACCAGTGGCTGGAAGGCTTTGGGAGATGAGGAAGATTTGGCCAAACGAGAAGATGAGTTTGTGGATCTAGGGGACGTGTGACCTATTTGCTGAATGATTGTGAAAGAGGAGCGTGGGAGACTGGGACAGTCGTTCCCTGGATTTGAGTCACGCCGCAGCTGATGCTGGGGGGACCATTAGCCCAGCGCTCCGTTGGAGTAAACCTGGGCCTTCAGGAAAAGAGCTGGTTCTCATTATTTTTCATGTTTCTGAAAGACTATGCAATTAAAAGTATTATTAATTGAAAAGAATTACTACTTGACCCATAATAGGACTGTGGCCGTTTTCTGATGCCGAAGTATTATATAGAACCTGCACTGGCCAGTTTACAAATGGGAAGGGCTTCACTAAGATGTTCTTGGACTTGATGCTTTCTTCAGATCCTTTTTGTGCCAAGATAAATTTACCCAGTCATTGGGAATAGTAAGTTTCTCTGTAACCTATCTCAGTTGGGAGCAAGTTCAGCTTTATGTGCTATTTAAATGGCAAATTGAAAGATTCAAACAGAGGTATTAAGATATATAGCATTTACTTAAATCATAGCATTTTTTCCTTTCTGTGTCCTCTTGCCTATGGAAAGGCTGGGAGATTCCACCCGTGTCACCCACTCTGACACTTCAGATCTTCCTCCCTCCTTCATAGGCTGTGTCACTTTGATGTGGGTGGTGAGCTAGCCAGTACCCGCCCTCTCTCCGCTGCTGACAGCTCCAGGTCTTCCTCTGCCTGCTCAGTTCTACGCACCACTGTCCCGCCACGGTCCCTCACACTCCCTGCCTTGGGGCACATAGTCCCAGTGTCTTGCTGCTAAACCAGTTGGTTAAACTGGGGAATCTCTTTGTTTGCCCACAGGAGCTCCCGTTCCTCTCAGTATTTGGAATGAACTGCTTTGCCTTGCTCTAATCCCCTGCCTAGGCTTTGGAGCACCTGTGACTGTGCTTCTCTGCAGCCCCTCAGCCGCGTCCTTGAGTTTTGTACCTTTACAGACTGATGGGGTTGGGTCACTTGAATGTGGCTCTCATAGGAAAGTAGTTAAACATAAATATCAGAAGTGATTTTCATATAATACCTCAGTGATTTAAAAAGCCATAGAAGAAACTTGACTATGCCTGGTCACCTTCTTGGATCTGCTGTCTAAATTATATATATATATGTATCTCTATTTTTTGTTTTTTAATTGCAGAAAAGTATGCTTTGTAAGGATCAGTTTTTTTCATTCTCAATGGAACCCTGTCAAATCCCACAAAAGAAAGGGAAAAAAACCTCATGCTAGAATGTTTTAAATTGAATGTTTGCCTTTTATACCCATTTACTCTCCAGTGTGGATCCCAATTTGAATGTTACATGTTTAGAAAACTTTGAGTTGCTCAAGGGCAATAAGAAATTTTGAAACTATTGACAAAGAGGAGTTCCTAGGTTTGCACTGAATCGTCTTTTATACATACAAGTTGTTTTGCTATGCTCCCCACTCCGTGTTAACACACGAGCCAGGGTGGTCTGTTACGATGACAGAAGTTCAGGGGGCAGGATTCATTCATCTGGGGGCCAAACACATGCTCAGTCTTGGTTGCCTTAAGAGTTACTAGCAAGGTCAGTGTTAGGCTTGCAATAGGGATTTTTGAAATACACTAACTAGTTCCTTGGCTACCTTCACATACCTTCCATGGGCCTTTTTAAGTTAGCACTAACCTCCACTTCTCTGCCCCATTGCCTCCCAAACACACTATGGAGCTAAATATTTTTGTTACCATATTATAACCTGACTGTTTATATGGTAGCCTCTTCAGTCTTAGAATTTTCATTCCAAAAATGCCCGGTGTGATGCTTTATACTCCACAAGTATGGTTTAAAGGCACAAGGTCATGGCCCTTGTCATAGCAGTCGAATGTGCATTGAAATATTTTTCTATGATTTTTTTAAAAAATTACAAATGGAAAAATAAGTAAGCTGTTGTAACATGGTCAGGTCATGACAATTTTTGTATTTATATTTGAAATCAGATTTCTATAACTTGTATTTGTATACAGAATTCTCAGTGGGTTTATATATTGTGAAATTTTTATCCAAGATTGAGGATGTGGATTATGCTTAATAGCAAAAGCTGAAATGAGACCATTTACTTTGTTTAAAATGCTGTAATGTGTAACTTTGGAAATGTACATTAATTTACTGTATATAATATCTTGAGTTTGTTTATACCTCCAAGTTTTTACACTGAAGATAAACTAGCTTTAATTGAATTTAAAACTTTTTTTTTTTCTTTATAAGGGAATAAGCTGTTGGGCTAAATCTGTATAAATGTGCTTTTTATTTTCTGGATGCACATTGAAAGTTTATACTTGTATCTCACTGCATCGTATCTGATTGCAGACATTAAAGCACAATTTACAAGCAGTGCTGTATTTGGTGTGGTTGGTGTAACACGTGAAGTAACACTTTCATCCATTCAGGAAACGTTAAGCATGTGCTGGCTGCCAGGCAGGGCCTAGGAGACAGAGCAGCGAGGAGTGGAGTTTGCATTCTGGGGTGTGTGTGTGTGTCTGGTTGGTTGATTGGTGGTAGGGAACGAATAACCAAATATTTAAAATTTCAGGTGATAATAAAATGCTGAAGAAATTTAAAATAGAGTTGGAGGCCCTGTAGGGTGATTAAAAGAAAAGGATTGTTAAAGCCCCTGATATTAAATATTTCTATCTCACTGCTTTTATGAGGATCTGTGAAATTAGAATTCTGTTATTCTGGAATAAGAAGTGCTGGAAGAGATCTGAGTTCATTTAAACCATGCAAGATAGAAAAGGATTTGTTTTTCCTTCCAGAGAGGATAAGTGAGCCAGCACAGAGGGATGGCTTATGAGAGGAGGATTTGTTTCTAATTAGTTTTGTTTAATTCTTATTAGATTGAGACATCTCACTCGTGTTTGTTCTGAGAAGTCCGTCTCTTTGGCCTTTCCCACCTGCAGGGAGGGCTTCGCACCCTCTTGCTTGTCGCCACCACCCTTTCCTATCTGGCCAGGTGCACTCTCCTATGTCCAGAAAGTGGCTCTGAGACATCCCTGGAATTTAATAAGCTCTCTTTGCTACAAGGTTTTTTCCAGATGTTTTAGTTCTTTGGTATTTGTATTAAATTCCCAAGTAGTAGTTATGACCCTAGAGTTCAGCAGTTTCTAGTCTTATTCTCCACATTGTTTTGCTCTTGGACTTTGGTGGACTTTGCTATCTCTCCCTCTTCATTTTGTTTGTTCCTTGGTGTCCAGGTGAGGGTACTAGTCACGGGGGTAGTAAAGAGTGGAACATTCTCCATCCCATGTAAATAGGGTGGGGGTCAGTTTCTGTCGAGAGCTGGAGTCTGTGCCTTCATGTTACCCTCTCCTGTCTCTAAGAGGGAGTTGCGGGGAGAGGGGACCTGGCTGGACTGAAGCCTGTTTTCTGAGCCTCACCTGTGCTTATGGTCAAAGTTGCTCACCAGAAGAAAAGTCCCTGCTGTGCTCACATCTCACTGTGGCTCTAGGCTATTTATAAAGCCGTCCCTAAGGCGGGAGAGATAGGGGCTGAGCACCCGGGATCCCCCCACCCCTGCCGCAGGAACAGGATCTATGGTGAAGCCTGCCTGGCCTCTTCTTCCCATTTTCCACATACACCTTTCCAACAGCCTCCCCAACACACACACACACACACACACACACACACACACACACGCACTGTAGCACCCTGAAAAATACTAGGAAGGGGTGGGAGAAGCAACAGCCTGTTTGTGCCGTGGGTTCCAATGTAAGCAGGAGCGTGTCCAATGCCTACGTGTGAGTATGTTGATGACCAGGCTAGCTATGGCTAATGCTAAATAAATGTTTTAAATATCATTTATATGTTAAAGAGAAAAGTAATTTGTTCAAGTGGTGGTTTTGTCTATTTAAAGACCGATATTTCAGACTATTTTATGGTTTAGGCTCAGGTTCTTTTCTTTTTGAATCCTCCTGTTACACTGTCTGCCTTTACCAATTAAAGGATATGAAACGTATCATCATATGGAAATACACACAGTAAGCTTTTTTGGGCTCGTTTCTTAAAAACTTTCCAGTTTTGCTAGCCAGTTTTATAAAAGGCTGTAGGGCCCTTAATCTTTTTATGAAATTCTAAACGGAGTACTTTTCAAATTATCCTCGGAAGTTTGGGGCCTGTGAGTGCTTATTCATCCCCAGCACAAGTGCCGTGCCATTCCTGGGCAGGGAAAGAATGCAGGCGGACCACATTTCATGCCTAGACTGACCCTGCGGGCCGCTGCGTGGAATGCTACTGCACTAGCCTCAAGGAGAGGATTGAAACCAGCCTGTCCCCAGACTGATCGAAGGGGAGAAACGGTAGAGATTACTGAGGATGGAGGTGCAGGTGGACTGAAAAGGGGCACCAGGGAACATTCTGGAGTGACAGCAATCTGCATCTTGATAAGGGTTTGGGTTATATAGGTGTATGTCAAAGCTCAGCAAATGTACATTTATGATTTGTGTATTTCATTGTTTTTAAATTTTGCTTTAAAAGAAAAACTAAGCAAATATTGAACTCTAATGGTACTCCCACCGAATTATTTGAGGGGAGTGTTCTGTCGTCTATAGTTTACTTTGAATGTGGCACTAAAAATGAGATGGACTGATGGATGGTTAGAGGAATGGACATGGCTAGATATTTGATAAAGCAAATATAATAAAATGTGAACGTTATATGATCTAGAGGTGGGTATATGTTCGCCTAAAATTCTTTAAACTTTGCTATGTGTTTGAAACTTTGCATAGCAATAAATTTAATAGGATTTAATGGAAGGAACTTGGAGAAAGCTAGAATGTTCATGCACCCCTGTCCTACCTCGAACCATTTTTTTCCCATCCCCACTATCTCTGCATTGTCACTGTGTTTCCTGGGTCATTATTATCAACTTTCTCTCTGCTTCTGGTCCCTTTCCTCTTGCTCTGTAGCTCATAAACTGCTGCCAGTGAATCTTCCTGAAGTAGTCATGTATTTCTCGGCTGGAAAACTTTTCACGGATGTACCCATTAAAACTCGGGGTTGTAATAGCTTAAGCCAAAAAGAGGAATTTCGTGTGTATGAAGGTATGGGTCAGAGGTGCCGTCGGGTTTAGTACTCGAAGGCTTCAAGAGTCTCCTCACAGCATGCTTTGTCTCTCTTCCCCTGCAGACCAGCTTTCTCATCTTTCCAGGCCATGAAGTGGGACAAAACTCCCACGGCAACTCTGTTACCAAGAGAGCAGTCAGACTGGAGCTCAATCTTGGTCCTCACTCCAAATGCTGGGAGGAGACTCGGGGCCAGCTCATGCTGGGACAGGGTCTGAACACAGGGCTGCCTCCACTGCCTCCGGGCCCGTGCATGTGTCCAGGTGCACAGTGCAAAGACTTTTTGAGAGCTACTAACTTCTCACTAATTATGACGTCATTTTCTTTCAGATTTTCAAATATTCTAAGAGTGTATTTCCATATTTCTCTAAATTATCTCTGGCAATGGCCACTATTTAGAGGCTTTATATACAGTAGTTAAGGCGCTAGGCTCTCTGAAACCGGCCTAAACCCTTGCTTGCAACTTGCAGACCGTGGGATGACATCCCCCATCTCAGTTTCCTCGTGGTGGGAAACGGCACCAGTCACGGAACCCGCCTCACTGGAGTGGTGGAGGGTTAAAGGTGGTAAGTTCCTTTCAAGAGTCTGTTATGACATAAATGCTCGACAAATTTAGCTATTATTGTGTATGTGGTCATTTAAATACGTCATGTAAATAGAGGGATTTGAGCGTGTTTGTGTGTAAATTAACTTTAATCTCTATCCCAGGAGCAGTCAGCATTTGAAATATCCTAAACAGGAATCCAAGTTCCAAAGGTGGCTACATAAGCACTTCAGATGTTTTCAAAATCTACCCCAGAGTTTTCATGAAGCAGCACATGGATGTTGAAAATCATCCTTTAAAGGTCAGATGAGTGGGGACTCGAGGGATGCGGTTGGCTGGAAATGTCGTGGAGGCCCCATCCTCACACCTATAGGGTGCACGAACCCATCGGGCCTGGCAGTGCCGACGCCTTGGAGCAGAGCTTTGCTGCGCTGCTCTGTGACCCTGCCTCACGTCCCTGTGGCCCACAGGTGACTGATCCCACTGTCTCTCACTGCATCTAAAGAGTGAAACGCTCACACAAGGCATTGTGTGGAGGCCTGAGGACAGAAAGTGGGACTTCCCTAAACTCTAAGAACAGGAATATTGTTTGGGGCTGTTAATAAAGGTTCATGTGTTTGATAGACGTGGTCCAAGGCTGGCTTTCGCTACAAATCACCACCGGCTAAGGAGGTTGTAGTGACAGTAGCACAGAGCTATAATCCCTGCCGACCTCTAACTTCCGGAAGCTAGTGATATTTACCGGAAGAACGTCACAAATGCTACATGGCCAGATTGACTCAATTCGTTACATCCTACCAGATGTACTGGAAATTCAATCATAATTATAGTTAGATTTACTGGATATTCAATCATAGTTATAGCTGGGGGCCTCCTCATTTCTTAGAGCTGTGTGGGAGCCCTACCTTGTGGCCTTCTGTCCCTCATCGCTGCTGCCTAGGGGCTCCTTGCCTAAGGTCTGTATGTCTTAGTTTGTATGTCCCCAGGAGCCAACTCTGAGACAAGGATTTGGGTGCAAGCAGTTTATCTGGGCAGTGGTCCCAGGCAGCACGGTCAAAGAGTGGGGACCCGAGAAAACAACAGTGTATTCACAAGCAAGTGATTGAGGTGAGCAACTGGGGCTCAACCCGTGGGGGACCCTCTGAGAGACCATGTGGGACATGCTCAGAATTGTCCCACGAGAGGGTGAGGTACCTACACACCTGCTCCCCTCCCCATGGGTTGAGGGCGGGTTGCTCCTGGGAACATCCTGGCGTGTTCAGGGACTGCCAGAGATGTGGGCAGGGCACTGTGCTGCAGTCCGTAGGCCCACTGGGAGATGGACGTCATTCCTTCCACGAGGAGCTGCCAAAGCCTCCGGGCCAGGGCCCCTGGCTGGCTTAGTCTAGCTTTGCCACTCCCCACCCAGGGGCCAGGCCTCTGCCACATGAAGTGATGCCAAAATAGTTAGCTACTCTTTCCAGTCCCAGGGAATCCAGCTGGAGCTTTGTGGATTAGGTGTCTCCTCTTTCCCTCTCAATGGAGAAAAATTAGCATTTCTATTCATTTTTTGAAATGACTTGATTGGAGTCACAAGATTTATCGAGGTTAAATAAAATGTATGGGAGACCACTGTTTCGGACTGAACTCCTGCACTAGGCCCTAACAGACCAAACCAAAATGGAGTCACTTGTGCTAAGTGCCATGTAATTAACTGAAACATTAAGGAAGCAGGAAAATCCCCAAACAGACCAGTTTTTACTAAAAAGAGGAGATTCACAGCAAACAATCTGAAAGGGCCCAGTCCACCTGATTTGGCATGATAAGGAAGTCCTCTCTGCTTTAACCCTTCGAGGAAAGTAACCTGATGCTAACCAATCCCCTTTCTGTATTATTCTGTTCCCTTGTTCCCGCTCAAGCTACCTTATAAGACCAGCTGTTCTGTTTATAGATGGGTTGCTGCCTGATTCATGAATTGTTAGTAAAAACCAATTAGATCTTTGCATTTGTTGAAATTTTCTCTTTTGACATCAGGAACAGCCTTAGAAAAAGCTGAGGCCACAGGTATTGATGCTTTCCAACAAGGGGAGTCCAGCCACTTATCTGCTAGTTAAGTTACAAAATAGTGAAGTCATAGTAAGTTAATTGTTAAAAAGTTGGTGGGTAAAATCAACCACTATGACAAACATAATTTATAACGTTAAATAAACAGTTTTCTACAATAAACATTTTAACAAATGAAATTAACAAACCCAGTGGTTCTCAATGGGGGGTGGTTTTGTTCTCCCCTTCCCGCCTCCCCCAACAGGACGTTTGGCAATGTCTGGGGCATTTTTGGTTGCCACAGCTCGTTGAGGGAGTGCCACTGGCATCTAATGGGCAGGGGCCAGGGATGCTGCTAAACTCCGCAAGCCACAGGACAGCCTCCTCATGACAAGGATGTAGCTGATCCAAACTGTCAGCAGTACTGAGGTTGAGAAACCCTGCTACATTCATTCCTACATTTTTTATCTCTAGGTTACAAGTCACACCCTCCTTGGAACTTAAACTTTTCAGTGTTGCAGGGAAGCTCTTTCCCCCTTGTATTTTGACTTGTTTGTGGTAACATAATATGAAGTAAGTACAGATTTAGCCTGAATTTTATGATAGCTGGCATGCAAATACTAACATTTTTCCTAGCTATTTATTTAAAAAGTATAATGCCGATTTCAGGGCTTTGTCTTTTTATAGCAGCTGTCAACAGTCTCATTCTTTTCAGGTTCTTTATTCAACTTCTAGCAGAGGTTTGGAGCCTCTGACTTCGGCAGCGCTCTCTGGCCAAGACAGAATTTTAAAACATGAGAGTTACACTTTTCTGTTTCCACAATTTCCAAGTAATAGTCTCTCTTTTTCTCTGAGGCAGCTACAGTTTCCAAACCTGGGCCTAGGTGGGGTAGCCCTGAACAAAAGGAAATGTTAACCCTCAAATCTTAAAACACAGAGATTTAGCTGGCAGGGAGGTGAGGACTGGGAAAAGGAAAAATGTCCTGGTTCTCTAGAGGCTTCTGGAAGAGGGAAAACGGTGGAAGTGAGTCTCCATGGGTTCTTTCCGTGGGAGGACCTCAGGGACAAGGCACAAAAGTATGAAAAAGGAGCCTCCTGTTGTGATGGCTGTGCCCCGGCTCTGGAGCAGGAGAGTTGGTACTGCAACAGAAGTCAGCAGACAGTTCAAACGCATTGTTTCACAGTGTATTCGTGTATGTATGCATAAACATAAGTTTTCATAATAGGATCATGTTATATACACTGGGCTTCTTTTTCTTCCCCCCATCTTTATATATGTATATACACACACACACACACACATATATATATATACACACACACACAGATATATACACACACACACTCACATATATATTTTTCTTTCTTTCTTAGTATAGTCTTCATTTTTCTTGCTCCTTGCCTTCCCTTTTCCTTCTCCTCTCTACCTCATTAACCTTGTACAAGTATGTATCCTTTCATAATTTTCTCCACACTCATATAGCCACATAAAAAGTATATTCATATAGATTGCCAACATATGTATACACACACACACACACACACACACACACACACATATATATACACACACACACACACAGATATATACACACACACACTCACATATATATTTTTCTTTCTTTCTTAGTATAGTCCTCATTTTTCTTGCTCCTTGCCTTCCCTTTTCCTTCTCCTCTCTACCTCATTAACCTTGTGCAAGTATGTATCCTTTTATAATTTTCTCCACCCTCATATAGCCACATAAAAAGTGATACATATAGATTGCCAACATAAATATAAATATGTATGTAAAAATATCAGATTGCCAACATTTAACCACTTTGAACCAATATGCAATTGCCAACATTTGACCGCTCTTTACAATACAAAATGACAATTTCATGTGGTTCAAATTAAACATATGGATGTGGGGGTGGGGGGTGGTGGTGGTGTTTATACCCGTGTCTCTTCGTGTTGCCCTTCTCCCTCTGCCTTGTCTCGTGGAAACAGCTCTGAAACGCCTGGAGTTCTAGTGCCTCTTCTCTCGCGCGGCGTCGTCAAGGGCATTTCGACACTCTCTTCACAGGCCCATTCCTCACTGACGCTTTCAGCCCTCTCCTGCCTCGGGACAAGTTCCCGATTTCTCCACAGCCCCACTTGTGGGGCTGCCTGTGCCTCCCCTGTCTATGTAGGGCACTATTTCTATGTCCCCAAAGCTGGGTGGCTGTTTCTAAATGCCCTTCCTATTTCTGCCAGG
>NW_012139858.1:2637527-2639326 GCF_000956105.1 Propithecus coquereli
GGTCTGACTGAGCTGACTTACTTGTCAGGAGGCTGTGGCCCCTCGTCCACTCTGCGTCAGCCCTGACTTCCCGTTGCCTTTATCCCGCCGGTTCCCGCCGTCCCTGCCGTTTCAGTGAGAGACCCAGGCCCTGCACCTGTGCCCCGCCCGCCACCCCCTGTTACTTCCTGTCTCTGGTCCTGTGGCCTCTACAGACCCTGACCTGGGCTACCCCATTGCAAAACAAACAAATGGGTGCTCGAGCCTATCTCCCTCCTCAAGCTACACTCCCCACCCCCACCTTGTCCTTCGCCCCTTCCCCTATCCAGCCAAACTCCTTAAAGAGTCACCCACACGTGGGTTTCCACTGTCCCACCTCAAACTCGCTTCTCAGTGCACTCTGGGCCACGAAACCTAAAGGTAGCTTTTCAGTTCTCAGCTCGTCAGTTAGAACTGGGTGGGACGAGCCACGAAGGAGGGAGTGGACACCAGACAGGCTTCTGTCTGCGTCTGTCAGGCCTGGCCTGACCCCTCAGTGGTCAGCTCTGTGGCCCACCTCCGCCTCCTTGAGAGACCCCATGCTCTCGGTCTCCAGGACGCTGCATTCTCCTGGCTTCCTTTCCATCCCTTGGCTGCTCCTTCTCTGCTCCCTGGGAGACGCTCTTTCCTCTGCCCTCCTTGGGCCTCTGCTCACTTGGGTGATGTTATTCATTCTTGTGACTTTCCTTGACTCTTGTACACAAATGACCCTCAAATCTCTACCTCCTGCCTGCGCACAAACGACCTATAAATCTTTAGCTCCTGCTTCAACCCAAAGATCAAGACTTGAATGTCTACGAGGCACTGCAAACGCAGCACGTCCAAATTTAAATTCATTTTATTTCTTCCAAACTGGCTTCCCTGTCAGAATTCTCTGTCTTATAAGATGTCTGTACCATTCACTGAGTTGTCCAAGTGGAGAATCTAGGGGCTGTTCCAGATGTCTGGTTTCCCTCCCTCATTAGCCCTAATTTGCCCCAAGGACCATCGAGACCTGCCACCTGTCTTCTGGGTCCTTCCATATCTCTCCATCCCCCTGTCACCCCCTGGCCCCAGCCAGCTGGGGGGATTGCCTGGACTCCTCTGTCGGCTTCTCTGGTCACATCCTTTCACCATTTCTCTCCAATCTGATCCCCACTCTGCAGCCAGAAGCTTTCTAAAATGCCAATCAGATCATGTCACTTACAACTCCTCAAGGCCCTCTAATTGCCCTGAGGATAAAGATGTGACTCCTTATCCCTCTTTGCAGGAGCCTTCATCACCCGGCCCCTGCCTGCCTCATAGGATACAAGCAAGGATTAGAAAAGGCTTGAAAAAGGACCCCAAGGAGAGAAGCTAGCATGTTGTTCAGCAGCCCATTTTCAGGTAGGTGAAGCTGGCCTCATGGTAAGGCAATTTAGTCAGGCCTTGCCTCTGACCTTGATACTTCATCTTAACTTTTGTATTAACATAATGCTAGTTTCACTATAAACCTTTTATCCACTGTGAAACCCTATCTAGGATTATGTTAGTATCTTTCCTCTTGCAGTGAGTATCAAAGAAGGGAATCTGAAATACCCATTCATTAACCAGGTATTATGTGTAAATATTTGAGTACTTTAAAACATAGTGCATGTTAGGTGCATAGCACAATGCCTGTCATAGGGAGTGTCCAGTAAATGTTGACTATTTTTTTTCTAGAAACTATTTTTTTCCTATAACTATTTCTCTGTGTTTAGGCAAACAGTGAGGGAGAAAGAAATAGTGGCTTTTACCAATGATCAGTTTTCCAAGGAAATTTT
>NW_012139858.1:2640689-2642214 GCF_000956105.1 Propithecus coquereli
TGAAACTTTATCAAAACTAGAAAAAAGTATATGTTATTTTTAAAATCTCATAAACTGTTTACAACAACATCATAAATTGGCACTGATTTCTCCCTCTCACTTTCAAACACTTAAACCCATTCCTTAACTTTCTCATAAATTCTTTCTACTAGTCATTAACCCATAAAATGCCGAGAGTAGAGGAGAGTATCTGCTTCAACCCTGTCATTTTAGAGAGCATAAACTCAAGCCCAGAGGGATGAAATGACTTGCCAGACCCCTGCAGGGGTTGGCAGAATGTCATCTTCAGCAGCGTTCTTGTGATTGCGTTTCTTCTCCCCTGCCCAAAGCACCCATCCCCCATACAGCCTTTCCACATCTGAGCTTGTTTCTCAGGACAATTCAGAACAAAGCCTTGGAAACACAGCAAACCTGACAGTCCCACGGCATTGCTGCTCTGCTGGGCTGCATTTCCTAGCCTGGACACTCAGTCTTTTGTCCTGTATAATTAACTCTAACTCGCTGGCATTCAATAGAGCACAGGTAGGGCAAAGAGCTTTCTAGGGTGTACTGGAGAGGAGGTAGGCATGAGCTGAGGGAGGGGAGCTTCATGCCTCCAAATGTTACAGATTGTTGATGTGGGAGTCCAAATATCTGAACACCTGAGCACATCCAAACCATGAGAGTGCTGTAAAAGGCTGCCCTTCCCCCCACCCTGTGTATTTATTTTTAATAAATAAATCATTTACTAGCGGAATGAAACAGGATTGCTTAAAGTGCTTCAAGTATGAACTATCAGGCCTGGGTTGACTAGTTGGACCTCTCATATGGCCTAATCCTTCTTATAAGGACAAGACGGTAAGAACAACAATAAACAGGAAGAAGAAAATTACTCAGTAGGGCGGGCAGCCTCAAAATGGCTTCCAGTGGTCAAGTCTGTGTGTAATCTTCTCTCTTTAAGTATGGGCTGGACCTAGTGACTTGCTTCTAACAAACAGGACATGGCAAAAGTGATTAGATTACACAAGACTGTGACTTCCATCTTTCTCTCTCTTTCTTTCTCTCTGCCCCTGCCTACCCCCTTTTATTTAGCATCCTTGGTTTGGGGGAAGCAAGCTGCCATTTTGTGAGTGGCACTATGGAGAGATCCATGTGGCAAGAAACTGATGTCTCTAGCTTACAGCCATTGAGGACCTATGGCCTGCCAATGGCCACATGCGTGAGCTCAGAAATGGATCCTCCCCTAGTTTGAGCAAGGAGATGGCTACAGTCTCACCAGAAACCTTGTCTACAGCCCTGCCCCAAACCTTGACTGTAAGAGACTCTGAGCCAGAGAATCCGGTTAAACCATGCTCAATCCTGACCACAGAAACTGTGAGATAATAAAAATCATTTGACTGTTTAAAAATACTACATGTGGGGGTAATTTGTTACACAGCAATATTGGCAATATTTGTATTAGTCAATAACAGCATTGGCTAATACACTCAGTCTGAAGTACCTTATGTGGAGGACACATCAAAAATTTCATGAAGGCCGGGTGTGG
>NW_012139858.1:2642639-2646560 GCF_000956105.1 Propithecus coquereli
ATTATACATTTTTGTTTTTCACATGATGCTTTTGGAAACATGGCTCTTTTTAAGGAAGTGGGTATGCATTGACAAATCAGATTTTTTTGTCAACAGAATTGTGAAAATATTTATGAGTTTAAATCTCAGAGTGTTTAGGAAATGGACTTCCTCCATTTTCAGCTAACACACGTTTTTGATCCGTAGTAGCATAGTATAGTGATCAATAGTATAAACTCTGAACCCAGACTATGTAGGTTCCAATCTTGACTTCATGACTAACTCTTCATTACTAACTCTGTAACTTTGGGAAGTTAATTAATCTCTTTTTACCTCAGTTTCTCCATGTGGAGAATGAGGGTAATAGTGGTATCTACCTCACAGGGATTTTATGAGAATGGCATGATTGATAAGGATAAAGCCATTAGAAAGTGTGAAGCATACAGTTGGTGCTATCTGAGTATTTGCGTGCTGGGAGGGGGCCAGCATTGACTGAACCAGTTTGAAATATATACCCTAGGAACACTCTCTAGGAGAGCCCTGACTGGGACAGGAGTTAGGTTCAGGTGTGTGGGTCAGTGAGACATAGAGAAAGCAACTTAACAAAACCCATGAGATAACAGAAGCAGTGTATTACTCACAGGTCCCAGGGAGAAGAGGGGAAGCAGACAGCTGTCTGGACATGCACACTTATCCAGCACGTGGGGAGCAATAGCGAGAGGGAGGGCCTGTGGGCCTTGGGGTTCAGGGTGTTACCTAGGTGTGTTTCCTGCAGGGAGTTCTAGTCGGTGGGCTTACAGCAAGCAGGCATAAGGTCCCTGGAGTCATGCTGTGACTGAGCGGTCATTACTGCAGCATGTCTACATAGTATGTGTGCAGTGCAGGGGTTAGCGGGCAGATTAAGTAGGTTGTATCGAGCTGTCCCATGATGGGGTTGTCACCATACAGGAAGTGGGTTATCAGGCAAACATATGGATTGACCACAGTGAGGAACTGGAAGGAGGCAGAGAACTGGAAACAGTGTCAAGAGTGACTAAGCCTCGCTTCTGGTATGGAAAGTCCAACTTATATTCAGAACGGATGCTGAGGCAACATGAAATTACAGGAATTCACTACACACCTCCTGTCCCACGGCCACATCTTCGTATGGTTTAAGACGATCTCCCCCTGGATCCGGGTATGACTCTGAGAAGAAGTGGGAAAACCCCAAATTGACTGAAAACATCCTAAATTGACAGTTCCACCCAAATTGACTACGATTAAGTTTTCAGACAAAGGCAGAGTGAAGGCCTTAGATAGAAGTTAAATCTAGTTATAAAGAGATAAGGTTATGTTTCTGCACACCTAAGTTTGTATTCTGTATAATAAACCTGCAGGCTTTACTTAGTCATGCTCATACAAGTTGACAGATGGCTTGAAAAAACATGAAATTTTCATTATATCGGAGGTTAAAAAAATTCAAATTAGCATTTCTTCACTAGTTCTGTTTTCATCACGTGTGTATTTGGTGCAAGGCTGGGTCAGTGGCTATTTCCCTGAAGTATCATCAGCATTTCTAAACACACATTTCCGCCCAATAACTGATCTCATCTACTGGAATGATTTCTCTCGAGCTAACATTGGTATTCATGAAATATAAAGTGTTAATCATAAATGTAGCTGCTCCTTGCAGGGCAAAATTCAGTGGTTGTGTGCAAGTCAAAATTAATTCTTCAAATTTTACTTCCAGTTATTTCACTTTTACTCCTAGTAGCGGAATTATTTTACATATTTTGATCAAGGAAAATTTTTATCTTCACCTTCACTTTCCATATCCTCAGAATCTTAAAATATAGCAGAGGAGCTCTACTGGAGACAGAGAAGGTGGATTATTTTTAACAGGGGGTAGCTTGAGAGCTCAAAGTAGCCTTTCATTCTTCCAGTTAACTAACATTCAGTGCACCTGCTATGTCTAGGCACTATGTCCTATTGGAGGTCCAAAAACGAATAAAACATGAACTCTACCTTCAAGACTCTACAGTCAAGTAAGCCTCAAAATAAATTCCATCAGACACGAAATATTTGAATAAGTGGAGAGACACACATGATCTTGGAAAGTATTAGTTTTCCTCAAGTTTGTCTTAAAATTTAACCCCTTTTCAACCTAAATCCAAACTAAACTTGACCTCTACAAAATGACTCTAGAGTTTAACTAGAAAAGAAATATGTGAGAATATTAAGGACATTTTGGAGAAAGAAGAAGAGGAGAATTTTCCTTGTAGATAAGAAAGCATGCAGTCCAGCTATAATTATTAAAACAAGTAGGAAAGCAGAGGAGACAGTTAAATGAAAAAGGATAAAGTTTAAAAAATGATGCAAGAAGATATAAAAATTATAATAGTATTACTTTGCCTTTCCAATTAGTGGTTTGATTTCCAGCCAGAAATGATGGATTGCTCAACAAATGCAGTTGGAGCAACTGACTAACCATTTGTGAAAACTAAAATAAAATTGAGATTTCTATTTTATACTTAAATTCCATACAGACTAACAATTAAATGTAAGAACTAAAATCATGAAAGAACTGGAGGAAAATGTAGGTGGATATTTTTATAATCATGAGATGAGAAAGACTTCTCTAAACATGACAGCACAGGTGCAGCCTTCGTGGTTGTTCAGCGTTGGCTGATACTGCCGGAAGAAAGCGGTTGTTCCAACTTACAGTTGGTGTAGAGAGTTCCAGTTGCTCCACATTCTTGCCAACTGGTGTCATTGGTTTAAAATGTTTTACACGTTTTGGTAGTTGTGAGGTAGCATCTCATTGTGGTTTTAATTTCTATTTTCCCAATGATTAATAATGTTGAGGACATTTTCTTTGCTTATAAATATGCGTATATTTTTGTTTGCTTTTTCACCCCATCCTTCCAAATATGCATACATTTTTAACCCAGCAATTTCACTTCTAGGACTTTACCCTGAAGAAATACTTGTAAAAAAAATCACACACACACACACACACACACACACACACACACACGCACACATACATGTATACAAATTGGAAATATCAATTGCATTTTGGTGAACTATATTTTTGGTGCATTCATACTGGGAAATATTATGGGTTTTTCCATGTGTGTGGTTTGCTTGTGGCCTTTAATAAACTAAAACACTTTGGATTTCACAAGTTTCACGTTTGACTTTCACAAGACTTGTATCTCACCAGTTAGCCATACGTGGGTTGACACTGACATGCAACGCTGACACCTGTCCGCCCAGGGAAAATCTAGGAACCGTCTATCTAGGCGACGAGGGAGGCGTGCGGGCCACAGAATTCTCTCTCCATCCCCTCGGCCCGCGTGGACGCCCGCCCACCCTAAGGGGAGCAGACCCACACGCCCAGAAGACCCCAGACGTGACTCTCCCCGGACACATCCTCTTGTTACTCTGTACTCCTGATGAAATGCCAAGCGCAGTGGAGAGACCACGGGGGCTGATCCACACTGGTACCTCATCTCCTTTGTTTTAGCCATTAATCCTGTCAGCTGAAGAACTGGCTCCTTTAATCTCATTTTTCTAGTTCTTAATTCCATATCATGAGTTCCTGTCTAGAGGTCCAACTTTGAGTTTAAATTCCAGTGGCGTTTATAAGCTTATTTTTTCTATTGTAAACAAACCAAAAAAACTCCTTTATTTTTAAAGCTAGACAATTTGAAAGATGCCTATCAATATACAAAGGCTGGGCGCAGTGGCTCACGCTTGTAATCCTAGCACTCTGGGAGGCCAAGGCGGGAGGATCTCTTGAGCTCAGGAGTTCCAGATCAGCCTGAGCAAGAGTAAGACTCCATTTCTACTAAAGATAGAAAACATTAGCTGGGAGTTGTGGTGTGCACCTGTAGTCCCAGCTACTCGGGAGGCTGAGGCAGGAGGATCGCTTGAGCCCAGGAGTTTGAGGTTGCTGTG
>NW_012139858.1:2648225-2650110 GCF_000956105.1 Propithecus coquereli
GTGGTGTCAGCTTAGCTCACAGCAACCTCAAACTCCTGGGCTCCAGTGATCCTCCTGCCTCAGCCTCCTGAGTAGCTGGGACTACAGGCAAATGCCACCATGCCCGGCTAATTTTTTCTGTGTATATATTTTTAGTTGTCCAGATAATTTCTTTCTATGTTTAGTAGAGACGGGGGTCTCACTCTTGCTCAGGCTGGTCTCGAACTCCTTACCTCGAGCCACCCTCCCGCCTCGGCCTCCCAGAGTGCTAGGATTACAGGCGTGAGCCACCACGCCTGGCCTCGCCCTGTCTCTTGAGAGCAGATCTACCATCTCCTCTTCACCGTCTCCTCTTAACCTTGTTATTTTCCTCAGCAAGACTGTTCTTGGCCATTGTGTCCACTGGTGACTTAATTCTTCCTGTCTAAAGTCTCCCGGCTGTGAAATGAGTGTAGGGTCAGCTCTCACTAAATTACTTATTTGGGTAAAGGATGCTAATGAAGAGTTCAGAGTCCTATTGGCAATTAAAACAATTCTTACTTGATGCCTTGGTTGATTTACCCCAAGAATAGGGAAGTCCTTTGAAACTAAATATACACTAGACTCCTCTAGAGAAGGCTGAGCCAAGCAAACTCTTCCTACCCTATGTTTTCATTATCTATTGCTGATAACTATTTCATCAATTTCTTCAGAATTGATGACTTATATCTGCTCTACATGGCATCAGCCGGGATGACTGGAAGCCGAAGGATTCAGTTTCAAGATGGCTCCCTCACATGCATGGCAAACTGGTGCCGACTGTGAATTGGGAGCTCAGCCAGGGTTGTGGGCCAGGGGCCTCAGTTCCTTTCTGTGTGGGCCTCTCTATAGGACGCTTGGGTTTCCTCACAGCATGGTGGCTGGGTTGCAAGAGTAAGCATCCCAAGAAAACAAAGCAGATGTGCATGATATTTTACGACCTAGTGTTGGAAGTTACGTAATGTCAATTCTACCATACCCCGTTGGTTGAGGTCCAAAGGCTGGCTCAGGTTGAAGAGGAGAGAATATACTCTCCACCTGTTGATTGGGGGCAGAGTGGTGATAGTGGTGGGTGGTGGGATGGCAAGATTTTAAAAGAACACCCAACCTTTTTGGCACCAGGGACTGGTTTCATGGAAGACAATTTCCCACAAACTGGAGGTGGAGGGCTGGGGTGTCCTGGGTAGGGGGCAGGGTGGTGTGGAGCTCTGGCAAGATGCGCAGCCCGTTTCTTAACAGGCCATGGACCTGTACTGGCCCTCGGCCCCGTGGGGTTTGGCATTGCAGAGGTAGGCCATCTATTGTGTGGCCCTGGTTTTGAGAGACAGCATAGACAGGGTTGGTTACTGGATCTGAAGTAGAATACTCCAGTATACAAGCAAATACTTCAGTAGCTAAGCACACATGAAGACTGAGAAATGAATCTTCCCATATTTTCCTTAATCAGATCTTCTATAGTTCGGTTGAAAATGAATTTTCTGGAACCCAAAACACTTACCTTCAAATGTAAATGCAAAATCTCTCTTTTTTTTAATCTAACCAATCAAGAAACCATTCAAAGAAAGCCAACCCAATTCAACATCAGATTAAGAATTGTTTATTACTTAGTTGACATTTTGATTGATTTAAACATCTCTTTCATAAGAGAGAGAAATAGTTAATTATATCCCACTATCGTATTTATTTATTAAGTGGTAAATAAGTCATATCTTGTATCAACAAAGTGGTACAAGATAATAGTTTACTGGGATTTTAAGTAATATAAGATATTGTCATTATAATGATTATTATGAACATAACTATGTCACCTATTAGGATAACTTTGTTGCCTCCTTATCTTATTTTGGTATGAAAAATAATCCCCAGTTGAAATCATGTTTTCTATTTT
>NW_012139858.1:2650160-2651001 GCF_000956105.1 Propithecus coquereli
ATAAATTAACAAATAAACCACCATTGAAAAGGAACTTTTCTCATGAGGAACAAAGGGGAGATGTCAGTGGTAATTGGAATGAGATTGTCACCCCCCTTCCCCTAGGAGTTATGGTTAAGGATGGGGGCACATCTCAGAATTATGGGTGTGTCCTTAACGTAGCTGAAAGAACCGCCGTGGTTTTACTAACATGATAGGTGTAATACAATTGAGCATAAAAGGCCCATCTGACAAGGGTTTATTTATATTTAACTTTGCCTTTGTAACCTCTCACTGGTCTGGCCTTTGTAAAACGCAAAACCTCTCATGCCTGTAATCCCAGTAACTCAGGAGGCTGAGGCAGGAGGATCACTTGAGGCCAGGAGTTTGCCACCAGCCTGGGCAACACAGCAAGATTGCATCTCCAAAAAAAGTATTAACTTTGCCCAAAGAACTAAAAATAAAGGCAAACCTATTTCGAGGCCATTTTTATTAAGAAACTCTGGGAGAGTGAAACTGTGTCCCAATTGTTCATCTCAAATTCTAGGTCTTAGTTAACCTTACCTTCTGAAGCTTACTTTTCCTGCCATTGGAGTTTTCTGTTTCCTTAGTGAGTATTCACTCTAGAGTTCCTTGGGAGAAGTCATTAAAAAACAGTTAAAGGCAAAGGAAAAAAGGATGTCAGAAAGTAATAACACGTCAGTTGGAGGAAACAGGAAATAAGCTGCTTTGTTCGTCAGTTCGTATTTAACTTACGACACGGAATCTATCTCAAAAAAACACTCAGCACACAGATGTTTGCAGAAGGGAGTTTATGGCAGTACTGTTGGAATAGTGAACATTTAGAAATCAGTTAAATGTC
>NW_012139858.1:2661091-2661601 GCF_000956105.1 Propithecus coquereli
TTCTGTGGATGTTCTACAGCTTATTTAGCCAGTCTTCTATTGATGAACTATGGGTTATTTCCGATCTTTTACTTTTACAAACAATGCTACAATAACATCCATGTACATATGTCATTTCATACACTGGCAGATCAGTCTGGAAGATAAATTCACAGAAGTGGAGTTGCTAGATCAAAAGGTAATACATTCATGATTTTGATAGATATTATCAAATTGCCCTCCATTTTGCACTCCCACCAGTAATGTGTAACAGTTCTGATTTCCCCATACTTTTGCCTATGTTATGTTGCCAAACTTGTCAATCTAATTGGACAAATGGCATTCTCAGCATAGTTTTAATGTTTTCTTTTATTATGAATTAAGTCAAGCATTTTTTCATATTTAAGAGTAAATTGTATTTACTTTTCTGTAAACGATCTGTTAATGTTTTGTGCCTATTTTTTTCCATTTGCCACATGGCTTGGCTTTGTGATTTTTTCCATGCAGGTGATCTTAATTTTTATGAAATCA
>NW_012139858.1:2662251-2673559 GCF_000956105.1 Propithecus coquereli
TGGTTTCAGCTACTCAGGAGGCTAAGATAGGAGAATCACTTGAGCCCAGGAGTTCAAGGCTGCAATGACCTGTGATTTCACCTGTGAATAGCCACTGCACTCCAGCCTGGGTAACATAGTGAGACCGTATCTCTAAACCAATCATTCAATCAATCTAGCAATATTTAAGACTAGCATGCAAAGACATCCGTAGAAACTAGGTGATTGTATATAAGTAAAGATTAACTACTTTTAACAATAATAAACATTAAATGCCATTGTATCTTTAACCAGTTAAAATGTTCTCTTGTATATCAGGATTGATATTTTGTAATATCTATCAGGTAAATCTTGAAGTTCTCAGGTTTGAACTTTGTGCAATTCTAGAAAGGAAAAGAGGTGGGGTCTATTTTCCCACTCATTGAATCTGGACACACCTTGGGCTTATTTTGACAGGTAGAATGTGGCACAAGTAACACTGTAGAACTTCTGAGTCTTGCCGCTCCTCTTCCTCTTGGGAGCCAGATGCCATTTGAAAAAAACTGGGCCAGCCTGCCAGAGACATGTGGACTATACGGCCTGCAGCAATTTCCACTTGTGTGAGTGAGGCCACATTAAACCAATCAGCTCAAGTCAAGCTGCCGTGTGACTACAGCCAAATGAGTGACCCCGTGAGAGCCCAGGAGAAGAACAGCCCAGCTGAGTCCAGCCCAAACTGCTGAACCACAGAATAACAAGCAAATAAAACAGTTGCTGTTTTAAGCCACCGTTTGAGGGTATGGTTTGTTATACTGCAATAAATAACTACACAAGTGTTTTTTGGGGGGAGTTACGAATAAAGAAAAAGATAATCTAAAATAATGAAGGATAGGTTAGCTTTTGTTCGCTGATTTGTTCATTCACATACTCCCCATCTCCATGCAGAAAGGATTCAAGGCTGCGGCAGCGGGCAGACTCTAGGGTGACCCCTGCCTTAACGACACCTGTCTTCTGGTGTTCACTCGAGTATGGGACGGCATGTTTCTGACCCACAGAATGTGGCAACAGGGATGGGATGTCATTCCCGTGGTTATGTTGCATTCTTTAAAACCCCACGGTGCCAGCAGATTCACCCTAGGGGTTCTCCTTGCTGGCTTGAGGAGTAAGCAGCCATACTGGGGAAGCCACTGTCAGCTTCTAGAAGCTGAGGGCGGCCTCCGGCAACAGTCACCAAGAAACAGAAGCCCTCAGTTCTACAACCACAAGAAAATGTGTTCTGCCAATAACCTAGGAAGCTTGGAAGGCAATCGTCATCCAGCTGCGTCTCCAGATGAGAATGCAGTTCAGCCGGCGAGTCCCAGGGCAGAGGATCCAGAGTGCGGTGACCGGACGCCTGGCCCACAGAAGCTGTGGGATGGGAAGCAGGTCCTGCTGAGTGCGCAGGACAGAACACTAATACAGTTAGTTGCTCAGGGAGTGTAGGCATCCAATCCTTTGACAGGAAAGCAACCTTTATTCCTAAAAGAAAAAAAAATGTGTGATTTGTGAAAAGAGGAAGGCATTCTATACAGCTTTAGAAAGTCACGTCCTTCTTATCACACCCTGATTTATTTAAAATCCTGGACAGGAGAGCATTTATTTTCATAGTTGACTCAAGGAATTGAGAGTAAGAGGAGGCAGGAGAGAAGGAGAGGCAGGGAACAGGGAAATGCGGATGCATATGTGAGGAGCTCTTTTCTAGGTAGCAATGAATAAGCTATTCAATTTCCACTGAGAAGAAGAGAGTTCAAGTGCAACAAGAGGATGGAGGATTATAACCTAAACCTGAAATAAACTTCAAGAAGATAACTTTGATCTAAAACTTCTGGATCACAGTAAAGGCCCTTTCTTATAAGTTGAGAAATGCTTGATCTACAGGTCAATTGCTTTCTGTATTCTGCCTTGTAGAGACTAATAATTAAGGATGTATCTTAGAAGTTTAGATTTCCTGATGATCATGGTGGAAAGATACTAAACTGTACCTGGTAAAACCATGAAATCTTGCCTTTAGACTTCTAGGAATAATGAGTAGGCAGTCAGAACTGTGAATTCTTCTATCTCTTTCAGAGTTCTTTAAACTGTGTAATTCTGGAATTTGTGTGACAGACTGCTATGTAAGCAAAGAACTAAAATAATTTTTATAGCTTATCTAGTTTGTGTATTCCTTTGAGGTTTACTTTGTTTCCTCACTATAGTCTTCAATCAAAGTAAATAAAAATGTCGTGTTCTACATTTCTTTCAAACTTTAAATCCTAGCCCAATTTATTCATTTTAAAAATGTATATTTTATTATCCTGAAAGTATGTTAGTGTCTCATCACCTTCCTATGAAGAAACCTTGCTCCAAACATTTTAACCTAAAAATGAAAAGCACAAATTATGAAAAGTACACTTTCAATGCAAATCTTTTTTTCTCAAAAATATATTACCTTGAGACATGCTCCTAGCCAAACTTAAAGATGCATAATTTTTGTTAGTAACAGATTTATTAAAATATAATTTATATACCACAAAATTCACCCCTGTAAAATGTAGGTCCTATGTTCAAGTCTTTAATCCATTTTGAGTAGATTTTTATATATGGTATGAGATAAAGTTTCAATTTCATTCTTCTGCAGGTAGCTATCTAGTTTTCTCACCACCATTTATTGAAGATACTATTCTTTTTCCAATGTGTGTTCTCAGCACCATTGTCAACGATGAGTTGACTGTAGATACATGGATTTATTTTTGGACTCTCTTCCTCTGTTCCATTGGTCTATATGTCTGTTTTCAAGTTAGTACCATACCGTTTTGATTACTATGGCTTTGTAATATATTTTGAAATCAGGAAGTATGATGCCTCCTGCTTTGTTCTTCTTGCTCAAGATTGCTTTGGCTATTTGGGTTTTTTCATTTTGGTTTGTGTTTTTTGGCTCCATATGAATTTTATAATTATTTTTTCTACTTCTGAAAAGAATACCATTGAGATTTTGATAGGGATTGCATTGAATCTGTAGATCACTTTGGGTATTATGGACATTTTAACAATATTAATATTTCCAGTCTATAAACATGGAGTGTTTTTCCATTTAGCTATGTTTTCTTTAATTTCATTCATCAATGTTTTATAACTTTCAATGACTACTTTTAAATTAAGTTATTTATGTTTTTATTATTGAATTTCAAGAGTTCTTTATATATTCTAGATACAAATTCTTTATGAAATATATGATTTACAAACATTTTCTCCATTACATGGGTTTTCTTTTTACTTTCTTACTGATATCCTTTGAAGTACATATTCTTAATGGAGTTCATTTAATGATGTCCAATCTATCTCTCTTTTGTTTCGTCACTTGTGCTTTCGGTATATATCTAAGAAACCATCACCTAATCTAAGATTATGAAAATTTACACCTATGTTTTCTTCTAAACATTTTATACTTTTAACTTACACTTAGATCTTAGATCCATTTTTAGTTAATTTTTATATACAGTGTGTGGTAGGGATTCAATTTCATCGTGGATGTGGAAAAGACTCTTCTTTCCCCATTGACTTGTCTTGTCTTGTCACCTTTGTTCAAAATCAGCTGACCATAAATGTATGCATGTATTTCTCTTAACATTTTTTGTTTGCTTTAAAGTCTATTTTGTCTGATATTAGTATAGCCATGCCAGATTTCTTATGGCTGCTGTTTGATGATATACATTTTACCATCTTTTTATTTTCAATCTATTTGTATTGATGGCATAACAAATTACTAAAAGCTTAATGGCATAAAACAACACGTGGTACTATCTCTTTTCCATAGGACAGGAGTTTGGTGTATAGTTTAACAGGGTCCTCTGCTTGCAAGGTTGTAATCAAGGTGTTGGCTGAGCTACATTCTCATCTTGAGCTTTGGGTTCTCTTCCAAGCTCATCATATTGCTGTCAGGGGACTGAAGAACTGTGATTTCCTGAATTGGGTAATTTATAAAAAAAGGACTTCTTTCTTTCTTTTTTAGTTTTTTTGATTTGTTTTGTTTTTTTGGAGATAGGGTCTCACTCTGTCGCTCAGGCTAAATGCAGTGGTACAATCACAGCTCACTGCGACCTCAAATTCCTGGGCTCAAGTGATTCTCCTGCTTCAGCTTCCCAAGTAGCTGGCACTACAGGTACGAGACACCATGTCTGGCTAATTTTTGTACTTTTTGTAGAGACAGGGTCTCGCTATGTTGCCCAGGCTGGTCTCAAACTCCTAGCCTCAAGGGATCCTCCTGCCTTGGTCTCCCAAAGTGCTCGGATTACAGGCATGAGCCACTGCACCTGGCCGAAATTTCTTTCTTTTTTTTTTTTTGAGACAGAGTCTCATTCTGTTGCCAGGGCTAGAGTGCCGTGGCATCAGGCTAGCTCACAGCAGTCTCAAACTCCTGGGCTTAAGCAATCCTTCTGCCTCAGCCTCCTGAGTAGCTGGGACTACAGGTATACACCACCATGTCTGGCTAATTTTCTCTCTATATATTTTTAGTTGTCCAGATAATTTCTTTCTATATTTAGTAGAGACGGTGTCTCGCTCTTGCTCAGGCTGGCAAAATTTATTTCTTACAGTTGTGGAGGCTGAGAAGTCCAAGGTTGAAGGGCTGCATCTGGTGAGGGCCTTCTTGCTGGTGGGGACTCTGCAATCTTGAGGCAGCATGGGGCATTACAAGGCAAGGGGGCTGAGTGTGCTAGCTCAGGCCCTGTGGGACTGCTGCAAAAACTCACTGGCTCCTGTATCCTATATCCATCCCCTTATCTAGTGAGCTTTTCGAAATGCAAATCTGATGATATTGCCTACCCACCCATCTCATCCTCGCCACACAGGGCATGTAAAAGTACTCTTGATGGCTTCCCATTGTGTTTGGTTGGATAAAGACCAAAATCCTAAAGTGGCCTCACAGCACTGTATGATTGGATTCTTGTCTGTCACTATTGCTTTTGCCATCACTCCCCACCCTCAGTCTAGGCAATATGGTTTTCTATTTGATTCTCCTTTATCCCATGATCTCTCTTTTGCCACAGGGCCTTTGCACATACTGTTTCTTCTCAGTAATGCCATCTACCTCCAATTGGTTTTATTAATAGTTTACTTCTGTTTATCCTTTGGCTTCCCACTTCCTCAGAGCAGCCTTCTTTGAGTTCCAGATAAAAATATAAGTTTCTCATATATATGACAGTACATGTTCTCATAGTACTGTATTCCTCCTTCCAAAGCATTTCTCCATTTATACATTAATTAGCATGATGATTTGCTTAATATCTATGCCCTCCACTAAACTGTTAGCTTCATGAAAATTATGATTATGTCTCTTTTGGCTTACTATTATATCCTGATTGCTTACTACAATGGCTGGCATACAGCAAATATGTATAAATATAAATATCTGTTCACTGATTGAATTAAAGACATGGGTTCTAATCCAGGCTTGCAGTTTTCCAGATGTGTTATGTTAGGTAGATTGTTTAACTTTTCTGAACCTCAGTTTCTTCACAGGTAAAATGAGTGTCTTAGTCTGTGTTCCGAAGAAAGCAGGGTGTAAGACAAAGGCTTTTGTGCTAGTACTTACTCTTAGGGAGTTCGACTGCTGGGATCAGAAGCAAGGGAGGGGGAGTGAGGCCTGGATGTATTGTTGAGCTTGCTGCAGCTAAATGCCCCCGAGGAGTTGTATGAACTATCTCAGCACAGTCCAGGTGGGGAGAGAGTGCCAGGCTGCGCTGTAGGAGGTGGCTGGAGTCCGTGTGGAACTGGTCAGCCCAGCAGCAGCACCCAGCTGGCAGGGTTCTTGTGGGGGTTACTGGACAACATGCTTTGCACATACTCAGCAGTCAGTAAAGAAATGGTCACGGTTATTAGGAATAGATACTTCGGATCCTAAAATATCCTTTTCTTTTTTTCTTTCTTTCTCTTTCTCTCTTTCTAGACAAGGTGATTTTGATGTTTACACGGAAAAATGGGTAAGGAAAAAATACTAGGAAAACTCAGAAAAAAATTAAGAGGAACAAAGTTGTACATAAAATCTCAATAATTTGAAGAGTGTGGTATGGGTAGATGAATAGACAGACCATGAACATATATTTTTGTGGACAAGGCTGTTTGTTTGTTTAATTAATTATTTAATTAGACAGGGCCTTTTATTTATTGATTAATTAGAGACAGGGCCTTGCTCTGTTGCCCAGGCTGGAGTGCAGTGGTACGATCATAGCTCACTGTAACCTTGAACTCCTGGGTGATCTCCCCCTCTCAGCCTCCTGAGTAGCAAGGACTACAGACAAGCACCACTAATTTTTAAAAATTTATTGTAGTGACAGGGTCTCTCTATGTTGTCCAGGCTGGTCTGGAATTCCTGGCCTCAAGTGATCTTATGGCCTCAGCCTCCCAAGTGTGGGATTACTGGTGTGAGTCAGCATGCCCAGCCTGTTATATTTATTATAGTATTGTTTGTAACAGCAAAGGGTAGAAACAACCTAAATGTCCATCAATAGGGAATTTTAGTGTATGTTTATACAACAGAATATGATGCAGCTGAAACAAATCATGAAGAGGTTAGTAAGTACTGACCTAGAATGCTCTCCAACATAAGTGAGAAGAAAATAAAGATACAAAACACCATGTATGTTCTATTTGCATAAAAGAAAAACATTTCCATATTTGCTTTAATATATGCTTACAGAAATCTCTGTATCCAAGAAAGTAATATTAGTGGTTACCTATTTGTGCGTGTGTGTGCATGCAAGTATTTTAGTACCTATTACTGCATAACAAATTACTCCAACTTTAGCAGCTCAAAACAACAAATATTTATTATCCGACAGTTTCTGTAGGTCAGGAATTTGAGAACGGCTTTGCTGGGTGGTACTGCTCAGAATCTTTCACTAGATTTTCATCCAAGATGTTGACCAGGGCTGTAGTCAATTGAAGGCTTGACTGCGGCTGCAAGATTTGCTTCCAAGATGGGTCACTCATATGGCTGTTGGCAGGAGGCCTCAGTTCCTCCCCACCTGGAGCTGCTTGAATGTCTTCATGATATGGCAGCTGGCTTCTCCCGGAGTGAATAATGAGTTGTGCTGGTGATGATGGACGGAGTAGGGAGGAGAAAGAAGCTGCAAAGGCTTTTCTTTTAAATTCTTTTTTTTTTTTTTGAGACAGAGTCTCGCTCTGTCACCTGGGCTAGAGTGCCGTGACATCAGCCTAGCTCACAGCAACCTCAAACTCCTGGGCTTAAGAGATCCTCCAGCCTCCCAGGTAGCCAAGATTACAGGTGCACATCACCACGCCCGGCTAATTTTTCCTATTTTTAGTAGAGATGGGGTCTTGCTCTAGTTTAGGCTGGTCTCGAACTCCTGAGCTCAAGTGATCCTCCCACCTGGGCCTCCCAGAGTGCTAGGATTACAGGTGTGAGCCACCACTCCCGGCCTGCAAAAACTTTATGACCTAGTGTGAGAAGCTACACACATTCTATTCATTTGAAGAGATTCACTAAGTCTGGCCCACACTCCAGGGTAAGGGAATTGGGCTTCACATTTTGAGGGGAGGAGTATCAGGGGATTTGTTGACATATTTAAAAACCTCCTGGGGGAGAGGAAGCGGGGCAAGGGGAGGTGACCAACTTGGTGAACGACGGCAAGGCTGGGAAGTAAATTTTCATTATACACATCTTTATACTCTTTGAACTATTTAATACTTGACTATATTTGTCAAATAACAAATTAATTTCATTTGTTGTACAAAGAAACATACTTTAAGCTACAGTATTTGGTAAAATTGGAAGAGAGATGAAGGAAAAAAGGTTGAAGAGGAATTGAACGGGAGAAATTGGTGGAGGTGAAATTGATCTTTGCCCAGATAGATAGGAAAAAGGGAAGGTCTACGTGGTGTTCACCCTGCACCTCCCGTCCCCTCATTTAGCATTCTCCATTTCCAGGGCAGGAGTTTTGGATAATGGATTGGTGGAGGGGGAAGAACCTCTCTAAACTATTCTTTAGTCACAGCCTGTGATCACAGTTTATTTTAAATAATATTGGATGGCACACAATGCCATTTCTGGATAATGTTTTACTTAACAAGCACAACCCTTGCACTCCTCCAAACCCCCTCTCAGGTTTGACAGCTATTATTTAACATATTTTGCGAAACTGTCAAGCAAGCCAAGAGGATTTAGCCTAGTAATTACAATGAGAGAGATTTACTGTGGACAAAACCGTGGCATGAAACCCAACAGGTTTATTGTCTCTATGAAAAGATCATTAAAGGTCGAGTTGTACTAACGTGTGCGGTACTAACTGTACTCACCGCGCCCCGGTCACTTTACAGAACAAGTCGGAGGCAAGGAAAGAAAAGAGTTTTACAAACAAAACTAGTCAATTTGTTCTAACCTCTCTAGTCCTAGAAAACACTAAAAGTGCACTTTCAAGCCATTTGGATGTAGTTGCTCCTTTTGCAGGGTTAGGGAGCCTGGGCAGAGCGCGCGCCCTCTCCTAGCCCCAGCAGCGAGCAAGTCCCGCCTGCCTGTCGTGCGGACCCAGGAGTCCAAGCGGGATGCCGACATCACGGCGGAGGAGCCACCTCCGAAGACCGTGGTGGCTGGGGTGCTAAGGGCACAGGCTGAAGCTGAGCGGTGGACACCCCCGTGTGGCTTCCCCCGATTCGTGGGGGGCCTTGCCAGTCTCTGGCTCCAGTCTGGGCAGTGAGGGGCGAAGGGGGAGGCGGACGAAGGGAGGGCACGTCTCAGGTGCGGGACTGTAGGCCGGGAGACGAAGGAACGCAAAGGAAAGGGCGAGCACCGAGGGTCGGGGAAGGGGGTGGGTCACAGCCCCCGCGCGCCCCCGCCGTCGCCTCGTCCCCGCCCGCCGCTTCCGGCGCCCTCACGGCCCGCCCCGCCCCGCGCCGACTCTGCCACATCCTCCGGTGACGTCAGCCGGGGCCGCCATATTGGGAAGGCGCCACCGCCTCCTCCTCCTCCTCACCTTCTTCCTCCTCCTCCGCCTCGGAGCTAGGGCTGCATTGGGGGTCGCGGCCGCAGGCAGCAAGGCGCCCGTCTCCCGCCCCGCCGGAGCCCGGCCAGCCCGCTTCTCCCTGACCCGTCTCTCCATGACTGCCCCGAGCCCTGCTGCCGACGGACGTCGCCCCAGCGCCCGGATTTAACACGGAAGCCCGCGTCGGAGGCCGCGGGGGGAGGAGGAGGGAGACCTGGTCGGTCCACGTCCCTGTCGGCCCGGCGCGGCGCCTCGGCCCGAGCCATGACCTCGCTGACCCAGCGCAGCTCGGGCCTGGTGCAGCGGCGCACCGAGGCCTCCCGCAACGCCGCCGACAAGGAGCGGGCGGCGGGCGGCGGCGCCGGCAACGGCGAGGACGACGCGCAGAGCCGCCGCGACGAGCAGGACGACGACGACAAGGGCGACTCCAAGGAAACGCGGCTGACCCTGATGGAGGAGGTGCTCCTGCTGGGCCTCAAGGACCGCGAGGTGCGGGCGCGGCGGGCAGGGCGGGAGGCGGCGGCGCGGGGCCCGGGCGCCAGGTGGGCCCCAGGTGGGCGCCCGGTCTCCGGCCCGCGCACCTGCCCTTCTTGCTCCCGAGCCCTGTGCCAGGTGGCGCCCAGCTTGCCTGGAGGAGTATCGGAGTTGGTTGCTCTCCTGCGCAGCTCAGGGCTTTCCAGGTCCTCCCCTTAGAGTTGCTTGGATTCTCCCTAACCCCTTTCACAGTCGCTCTTTTCGTTTCGAGACCCCCGCAGTCCGTATTTCTTCCTCGCCTTTTCCCGCGTGTTTAACCTGTGTAGACCCCAGGGTGCAAGTCCAACCTGGAGTCTGCCTCGTAGACTGAAACACCTAGAGCCACCAGTGCCCCGAACGCTTGGGTTTTGCAAGTTTTAGGACCTGGGAGAGGTCCACGGTTCTGCTTACTGGGGGATTTTTAAAAGAGAAACAACTTCAATTAAGGTGTACTGTTTGGAATTATGAAAAATTTCGGTGAAATGGTAATGGAGGAAAAAGTTATTTTGTTGAGTAAAGTTAAAAGTCAAGCAGCACTCTCATGAACCTTTCCGGAAAATGACTTTCTAGGTGAACTTCCTTTGGGTGAGAGATTACTTTTAGTATCGCTTTTTAAATTTTATCAGTTGAGTATTCATAAGAAAGACTTGCCATCTTAAAGGGCTTTTCTGTGAAGTGCTTAAAATGCTAGGTTTGTGATTTGATGAAAGGCCTCGAAGCTTCAGGTAGGTTAAAGTTGAGATAAATATTTCTTTGTGGTCTCACTTTTAAAACGTTTATTTTCATCTCACTCCCCAAAATTTTCACATAGAAAAGTTGGAAAAGTGCTACAGTGAACAGCTATGTAGGTACTCACTTTCTGTAATAGATTCTGTAATTAACGTTTTGCCGCGTTTACCTTATGACATACCCATCTACAAAAGTGATTATATTTAAAGATGGATGCCTGCAGACTGTCAGATGAATGGATATTCTGTGAATCATGTGTGGTGAGGTGGTCCCAGAAGCTTATTTTATCCCTGTGCAAATTATGACAGTATGTTTCGAGAGTCAGACACAAAAGTATCTAAGTTTTGCTTTGATTTTTAAGAAAGTTTTCCAGATTCACAAAGGTGGGCAAAAAAATTTGATCCTCACGAAATGAATCTTCCTAGTTCACTGAAACTTACCAGACATGGGTGAGTTTTATATGGATTGTTTATGGACTCCTGGTATTTAGGAATCTAATGAACTAAAGATTCCCCTTAATATTGCATCTGCAATATCTTGGTTTCCCATTTCTCGTACTTTAATAACAATCTTTTTTTTGTTTTTGTTTTTTGTTTTGATATAAGGTCTCTCTGTTGCCCAGGCTGGAGTGCAGTGGCATTATCATAGCTCACTGCAACATGAAACTCCTGGGCTCAAGCAGTCCTCTTGCCTGAGCCTCCCAAATAGCTGGGATTACAGGCGTGCGTCACCCCGCCCATCTAATTTTTCTATTTTTTTGTGTATGTAGAGACAGGTCTCACTGTGTCGCTCAGGCTTAATAACAATCGTCTTGAAAAAAGTTGATGTCCTTCTTGCTATGAAAGGGGCCCAATACCTGTTGAATTATTGAGTTGTGATTATAAAGCAGGCTGTGTGTGAAATTGCTTTTTGTTCTTTGTATGAAGAAACAAATTAGATGTATAGTGTCCTAGTGATGTGATTTTAGAAAGTATTCTACTTTTTTAGGCTTCACAATTTAGAATCTTGGCTATAAACATTTTTCTTTAAGTTTTTTTCTTTTGAGACAAAAGAACAGATTATTATACATGTTTTAGAAAATACAAAAAAAAAAA
>NW_012139858.1:2675573-2676566 GCF_000956105.1 Propithecus coquereli
AGCATATTATGGGGGTACAGATGTTAAGGTTACATATGTTGCCCTTGCTCCCTCCCTCCCCCTCCACGTGTTAAGTAACTCTTAAAAGGCTGCAACAAGGATGGCGGATAGGTTTACATCTGAATTCAACTTTCAGATAATTAGCAGGATTTCTGTAATTGCCCCTGTGTTTCAAGGGGAGAGGCAGCAAAAGTGCCAGGTATTTTCCATTCCTCATATATTTGATTTTTCCATAAATGCCTCCAATAGAACATTTTCAGGATGCTTCACTGAGAATTACCTCAAATAACTGGAAATAACTGGTGTCATACACTTTAAATGTCTTCATTGGTGACAAATCTTAGTCTTTAAAGGTTGGATTTGATTATTTTAAGTGGCCAGGTATGCTTTAGCAGCGGTTTCCAACCTTTTTGGCACCAGGGACTGGTTTCATGGAAGACAATTTTTCCACGCATCAGGGTAGGGTCAGGGGAGCTCAGGCTGTACATACAGATGAAGCTTTGCTCACTTGCCTGCCGCTCACCTCCTGCTGTGTGCTGCTCTCCCCCCGCCCCCCAAGTTTCATGGTACGGTGGACCGGTTGGGGATCATAGCTTTAGAGTATGCCTGTGGAATAGCAGAAGCGGAGAGAGGCTTTGTAGTCCTGGTCCAAACTGTATCCTCTGATTTACATATTATACTATTTAAGCTTTCTGAGCCTCAAGAGTTTTCACGTATAATGGAAAAAGTCATCCCACGTGGTGGTTCTGATTTGTACTATTGTGGACATTTATTATTGAACTCTCCACTGTGTCTTCCCCCTGTTCTGTCTTGCTTTGGGGATTCCCCATTGAGTGTAGCCCTTAGGATACCCTCTTGAAGCATCTTTCTATCCTTTTGCCATGCAGCCACTTAGATTTACCCAGTCAGATGCTTTCTCTTGGGGCTTTGAATCTCAACAGAGTAACAGGCTATAGGGTATTTTTTTTTTTGAGACCTTTTCAGAGTAGTGTC
>NW_012139858.1:2676616-2677246 GCF_000956105.1 Propithecus coquereli
AGCCCCTGTGATCGCCAGTGCTTCCCATCTCTTGATATTCCCACCTTACCTTTTTGATGACCCTCTTTTTTTACGGGGAGGGAGTGCTTCCTGCCTGACTCGAAGGCCAGGATCTTCACTGAAGGTGGTGGGACTGGGACCCCTGGAGAAGGCAGTGGTCCACAACCTTTCCTTTTTAAAATTTTATTTCACTGACATTTTTTTCCCTATTTCCTCTGTATCTTTTAATTTGATTACCTTTTATTTCTCCTTCGCTGTAGGACCCTTTGACTCCCAAGGCCCCATTTGTGAGGGGGTTGAGAGTGGGGAAAGATGTAGAATAATTAACAAAATTGCACCAAACTTTAAAATTGTACTTTATGGAAAGCATTTTGTTAAATGGGTTTAGAAATAAAAATGATGTGAAAAGTCCTAGTCTCCCCAACTTTACAGTACAGTGGTGGGGACACAAGACCTGTAAGAATTAAAATAACAGTGTAAAGTGCCACGTGGGCAGTAGAAACAGTAACAGTACAGAGGAAGGAGTAACTTAGGCTGAGGTTGTTGGAGGGAGTGTAAGGAGCAGAGGGCAGTTGAGCTGCCAGTGGGGCAGCCAAAGCTGGGAACAGAACTTCCCAGGGAATTCTAATC
>NW_012139858.1:2677545-2678633 GCF_000956105.1 Propithecus coquereli
ATGTACAGTATACAAATAAATATACAGTGTATTCCATCTTATTAAAATTCATGATAGAGAGGGTCATTGGGAAAATGTGAAAATACTTCTTAAGGGAACAATAATAACAAGATGGAGAAACACTGAAATAAGTCAATATTGAAAATACCAAGTGTTCATTTAGTTGAGGCTTAGAAATCTTTTTCTCTGATAGGAATTTTCATTGTAATAGAATTTGGCTTGTAGTTCAGTAGGAGGAGGAGCAGGTTTATCAGACTGGACCGTAGGCAGTTATGACTTAAATTTTTAAGGTAAAAATTAATCCTGCTGGTTGATAATGTGCAGGTAAACTTTTGTATTCCCCTGCCACTACCTTCTGGGAGGGACTGGAAATAAAAGGACTGTATGTCAGTTGCTACTGGTTATTTTTACTCTGGTTTCATTTTCTAGTTCCAGTTTCTTAAATGCAAATGTTAAACAGTTTTATATCTTATTAACCAAATAAGCTCAGAAATACTATTTAAGAAGTTAAATTTCAGTTCAGTAACTGAATTGGTCATTGAATTTTTGTCTGTACCATATTAGCTAAAATGAAATCAAAGGTTATTTAGTATCCATATGTTCAGTTTAATTCAAGTAGTGCCAGTGCTTCTATGTGCCAGTCCTTTGGTAGGTGCTGGGGTTACAAAGAAAAAATTTTTACCTTCAAGGAGCAACCAGTCTACATAGAAGACAGATTTGCCAATGATTTCAGTAAAATGAATTACTGGCTTTAATAAAAGTGTATGTTAAGTGCAGGAGAAGAATAGGGAGGATGCCTCAGATCAGGAACCAGGAGACTATGCCATGTTCTTGACTCCCAGCCTTGCCTTTGACTGATTGGAAGAATTAGGATAAGTGTTCTGAATGGTTAGACCCTCAGTTTTTTCCCTGGGGAAAAAAGACCTAGATTTGTGGTCTGTCCCATAACCTCTCTAAGTTTTAGGGATCCATTGGGTTGGCATATATGTGCAAGCGTTTTGTACACTGCATGGTGCTAAACAAATGCAATTGGGTAATTACCTAGCCTAGAGAAGGTAGGTGAATTAAAATTTACAGTAGTCTTGGCC
>NW_012139858.1:2680323-2681858 GCF_000956105.1 Propithecus coquereli
TTCCACAGTCTCCATAGTCCTCATTGTGACTGATAAGTCTAGGAGTGTAAAAGGAAAGCTGTAAGTTTTTTATTTTTAATTTTTTTTATTGTGATAAAATACACATAACAGAATTTACCTTTTCAGCCATTTTTAAGTGTATAGTTCAGTGGCGTTAAGTATAGTCACATAGTGTGCAACCATTACTAGTATTCATCTCCAGAACTTTTTTAGCATCACAAACTGAAATTCTGTATCTGTTAAACAATAACTCTCCATTACCTCCTCCCCCCAGCCTCTGGTAACCCTACTATTCTGTTTTCTGTCTCTGTGAATTTGTCTATTGTAGGCACCTCATACAAGTGTAATCACACAGTATTTGTCCTTTTGTGTCTATTTCACTTAGCATAATGTTTTCAAGGTTCATATTGTAGCACCTAGGAGAATTTTTCTTATGTGTTTATTTTTGAGACAGAGTCTCACCCTATGGCTGGGCTAGAGTACAGTGGTGTCATCATAGCTCACTGCTCAAACTGCTCACAGCTCAAACTCCCAGGCTCAAGCGATCCTCCTGCCTCAGCCTCCCAAGTACCTGGTACTACAGGCATGTGCTGGCATGCACTACCACACCCAGCTAATTTTTGTATTTTTTGTAGAGATGGGGTCTCACTATATTGTTCAGGCTGGTCTTGAACTCCTGACCTTAAGCGATCCTCCCACCTCAGCCTCCCAAAGTGCTAGGATTAGGCATGAGCCACTGCACCTGGCCTAGAATTTTATTTCATGTTAAGGCTGAGTAATACTCCATTGTATGTATATGTACCACGTTTTGTTTATCCATCTATTGATAGGCATTTGGGTTGTTTCTACTTTTTGGCTACTGTGAATAAGGCTGCTTTGAACATTGTTGTACAAATACCTCTGCGAGTCCCTGCTTTCAGTTCTTTTTGGTATGTACCTAGGAGTGGATTGCTGGATCATATGATAATTCTATGTTTAATTCTTTTAGTAAATTCCATATGATTTTCCACAGTGGCTGTACCATTTTGTATTCCCATCAGCAATGCACAATGGTTCCAATTTTTCCAGATCCTGGCCAACACTTGCTGTTTTCTGGTTTTTTTTTGGTAATAGCCATTCTAACAGATGTAAAGTGGTATTATTGAAGTTTTGATTTGCATTTCCTTAATGATTAGTGATGTTGAGCATCTTTTCATGTGCTTACTGGCCGTTTGTATATCTTCCTTGGAAAAACATCTTTTCAAGTTCTTTGCCAGTTTTTGTAATCAGGTTGCTTTTTGTTGTTGAGTTTTAGGGGTTATTTACATATTCTGAGTATAATCTCTTATCAGATAGATAACTTGCAAATATTTTCTTCTGTGAATTACGTTTTCATTCTGTTGGTAATGTCCTTTGTACAGAAGTTTTAAATTTTTTTTTGTTTGTTTTTTTGAGACAGAGTCTGGCTCTGTTGCCCTGGCTAGAGTGCCGTGGCGTCAGCCTAGCTCACAGCAACCTCAAACTCCTGGGCTCAAGTGATCCTCCTGCCTCAGCCT
>NW_012139858.1:2683648-2684060 GCF_000956105.1 Propithecus coquereli
AAAAATTTTTTATCATCTTAATAGCTGGTGAGAGAAGAGAATTCCTTTGAAGGGAGGGGCTCTTTGTCATGGTCTATTGTCTAGATTTCATGAGAAGGGAAAAGTGACCCTGTCATTAGTGGTAGAGCGGGTAACAGTGCTGAGCGCTGTGAGGAATGGGGTAATCAAGACCTGCAGTTAGGTGGGTAGCCAAAGAGAAACGTTGCAAAGGGTAGGGAATGCTTTCAGGAGACAAGTTTTGAGCACAATTTTGCATGAGGTGTGGTGAGAAAACCAGCATTCTAGACAGGAAATGTGATGAAAGTGCGGAACCTAGATGGGAGAGAAAGTTATTATCCTTCTGAAAATGTTATTTTATACAACTAAAGAAAATCTAGGTTATCTAATAATAAGAACTGAATTATGAGGGGGA
>NW_012139858.1:2687787-2710511 GCF_000956105.1 Propithecus coquereli
GGGCAACAGAGCCAGACTCTGTCTCAAAAAAAAAAAAAAAAAAGCATTTGCGCATATTCATTTATCATTTTAAAAAGGAGGGATCTCATTATAAGACTGTTCTGTAACCCTTTTTCTGTTAATGACATATAGAGACTACCCTCCCAGATCAGTAGTTACAGATTTTATGACTTGATATGTGCTCATGGAAAAAAATTAAAGTGGCACAATCAGAAGTTTGGTGTCCCATTATTCGTAGTGACTGCATGATAGAACATCTTATCTGATGTACCATAATTAGATCCATGTTCATTAATATGGTCATGTTATGGACCTTCATTTTTTTCTTTAACGTTTGGAAATCACATTATTACTTCTTTAGGCTTTCATGTTTATACTAGCAGGTCCTTCTAAGTAAAGCTCTTCCTTTCTCTACCTGGCAGCCAGTTCTTACTCATTTCTCAATGCCCAGCTGAAACTCTTCACCTTATTCTAACTCACTGAGCAGTGTTAGTGGCTCTCACATCCTTTTTGCTTATCTTTGTATCTCTAGCACCCAGCTTAATGACCAGCATGTTACAGGTGTTTATGCATGTTTTTGGAATGAGTGAATGAGTGCCATTTTATTCAGATCAGTATTATGATATTTGTCACATTGAATTATTATTTTCTTTTCATTCTGTGCCTTGTATCTCAATCATCTTTATCACCTCTGCTTAGCAATATCTTGGCACTTAGTAGATGTTTAATTAAAATTATTCTTGAAATGTATTCAAGAATTAAAAAAACTATGGTTTTTATTTTATGCAACTTTGGGCCTCTGCCTTGGAAGTGGGATTGGTGTTCTGCTGTTAGAAAATCATGGAGAAGCCAGTATCTTATAAACAAATCATGTTAGGGTGACTTGCTATAAAACTTACACGCCTCCATTTTACTCACTTCTGTAGGACTTTTCAAAATGTCCTCAACTTAAAATATCGACAGTGTGATGTAGTGGTGAAAGCACTACGTCTAGAGTCACAGCTCTGGGGCTTGAGGGATGACTGCTGCTGCTGGGGCGTGAATATGGTCATATTTCTTACCCTCTCTAAACCTCAGATTCTTCAAATATTAAAAAAGACAATGATATTTGCTTGGGTTATTATGAGACTTAGATGATTATATATGTGAAAATGGCTTTGTAAACTGAAATGCTATTGTGTTGTATTAAATAAAACCTTATGTTTCCTACAGAAGAATTAAGACTAGGTTTGTAGTTAGGTCTTATTAATAAGATGTTAAATACACCTTTAAAAACCTCATTAGTGGCCGGGCGCGGTGGCTCAGGCCTGTAATCCTAGCACTCTGGGAGGCCGAGGCGGGCGGATTGCTTGAGCTCAGGAGTTCGAGACCAGCCTGAGCAAGAGCGAGACCCTGTCTCTACTAAAAATAGAAAGAAATTAATCGGACAGCTAAAACTATATAGAAAAAAAATTAGCCGGGCATGGTGGCGCATGCCTGTAATCCCAGCTACTCGGGAGGCTGAGGCAGAAGGATTGCTTGAGCCCAGGAGTTTGAGGTTGCTGTGATCGAGACTGACGCCACAGCACTCTAGCCCAGGCGACAGAGTGAGACTCTGTCCCAAAAAAAAAACCTCACTAGTCAAAAATCTTTAAAAAATTCATTTGCGTATGAGAATGTCTGCTCACACTTTGTTTTGTACTCTGTGTAGTGAAGTGATCAGTGGTAGGTTTGCAAAGAAAAAAGTAATACCAGTTGAGCATCCCTAATCTGAAAATCTGAAATCCTTCAAAATCGGAAACTATTTGAGTGCTCACATGACACCACAAGGAAAAAGTCCCACACCTGACACCTTTGCTTTCCAATAGTTGAGTGTATACAAATTTGGTGTATATGTAAACGTAAGTGAATTCTGTATTTAGACGTGGGTCCTATCTCCAAGATATCTATGCATATGCAAATATTAAATCTGAAAAACCTGTAACACTTTTGGTCCCAAGCATTTCTAATAAGGGGTGCTCAACCTGCACCCTCTTCTGTTTTCAGGGGGCTGAAAGGATGCACACCTAGATCACATGTTAAATAAATACGTCTTGGAAAACAAGACAAAAAAGAGAGCCAGGGCTTTGGAGCTAGGGGGACTAGTTTCATTTCCCACTTTTCCACTCAGTAACTGGCAGGTCCCTTAATTCGCCTGAGCTGCAGTTCCATTACCTTGTGAAATTGGAAAAATAATGCCTACTTTACAAAGTCTTACAAATATTAGACATGATGTGCATCAAATGCTTAGCACAATTTTAACACACAGCAGTTACTTGGTGTATGGCAGAGTATGACTGTATATGCTTAAAGGATTTGAAAGATGTGTTCCAAGTGCTAATGTGGGTTATCTTGGAATGGGTGAGGGATGGAAGGGGAGGGAGGAGGTGTGGAGACTTAATTTTCTCTCATGTACATCTATTGAATTTTTAAAAAAAATTTTTTAAAACAAGCGAGAGTGCCTGAAATGTCTCAAGATGTGTGTTAAATGAGCTAAGAAAAGGCCACTGAGCACTACTTTTAAGAAAAAGGTACCAGAAGAGTGACCTCACAAAGAGGCTGAGGAGGAGCTGCCAGCAGGAAGCCAGGGGAGAAGGAGGGAATGTCAACAGCATCAAATGTTGTGCAGGAGTAAAGTGAGAAGTCTTGTCGAGAACTGAATCAGATGGGCCTCGGTTGGGAAGTGAAAGATAAGTAGTGGAGATTTACTTTTTGGCTACATTGTCAGGGAGTTCACGGTGAATAGAAAGGAGTGAAGGCAGGGTTGGTCCATGCCTCTGTGTCTTTTGTGTGATTGGGCAAATGTGAGGATGTTTGAATGCCAATAGGAAGGTGCTAGTATATATGTGAGAGGCTTAAGATATTTTAGGAGGGCAGAAGTGGTGAGCAAAGGTAAGTCTGTAGGTAGGAGAGAATGGATAGGAAGATTAGCATTAGGCAGAAGATCAGTTTTCCTATTGTAACCAGGCAAAAGAATGGCTATGGATGAAATTGAGTTTATTGAGTTGGTTTATTGCTTCTGTGAAGTCATCTGCTGAAAATGAACTGAGCTCAGGTTTGGAAAGAGTAAAGTTTTGAAATAGCTACTATGAAGAGTGATTAAGAGCTCTGACTAGGGAAACAGATGAATTTGTGAAGTATCATTGAGGGCTTAGTTTAAGTTGGAGACAGTACATTTATTTACTGAGATTGCAAGATTTTTTTTTTTCCGTCAGTTCAAAAACACAGATACAGATATGGAGAAAGTGATTTGGATCGAACTGGGGTTGCAGTTTTGCTAGGTGACTGCAGTGGAAGAACAATAGAATATGTGTTTATTAGTAAGAGAGTAATTGAAGCAGTATGTTTTGAGCTTATTTTCCCTATCTTTGAATTGGGAATGATTATTATCTATTGTACTACTGTACTTACGTCAAAAGGTTATTGTGAAGGTTCAAGTGAGCCACTATGTGTTGAGTACTTAGAACAGTGGTTTGTGCATAGTATGTACACAGTAAATTATTGTGCTGGCTGGAGATGAGGGAAAGAATGGAGCGGACTGATGGGAAGAAGGGAGGGAGATTTGGGATTGGAATCCCCATAAGATTGATGAATAAATGTACATAGATTGAATTTCTTAGTTGGATTGGTGTCTGATAGAAAGGTTATCGGTTTAAGGCTGCTGGTGTCCAAGTTCCCAGGAAATGGCAGTGAAAGCCCTCTCTGGTATTGAATTCAGACAGTAGAGGTGATCAAAGGCCTGGTGATCAGAGACCTGGCTATTCTGTGGAAACAATACGTTCTAAGTTACAAATTGCTTAAAAAGGAACTTTTGAAACATAATCGTAACTTGGTTACTGAGAGGTAGGGGCTCAGATCTAAACATTATTTACTTTTTTTTTTTTTTTTACTAATTTTCTTACCTGTCTTAGTCTGTTTGGGCTGCTGAAACAATACCACAGACTCGGTGGCTTATAAACAACAGAAATTTATTTCTCATAGTACTGGAGACTGGAAAGTCCAACATCAAGGCACTGGCAGGTATGGTATCTGCTGAGGGCCCACTTCCTGGTTCTGTCTTCTTGATGCAGCCTCAGGTGGCAGAAGGGGCAAAGAAACTCTCTGGGGTCCTTTTATGAGGGCACTAATCCCATTCATGAGGGCTCTGCCCTCATTACCTAATCACCTCCTAAAGGCCCCACCTCCTAAATCCGTCACCTTAGGTGTTAGGATCTTAAGAATTCCCCCCCTCAAGGGGTTGGGGGGGAGACACATGGCACAAGTATTCAGTCTATAGCATTACCCTTTATGTAATTAAAAAAAAAAATCGTCAGAAAGCTGAGGGCTTGCTTTTGTCAAATGTTTAAGAGGAACTGTTGGCTTAATTTTTTTTTGTAACAGCATTGTTGAGATATAATTAATATACCATACAATTGTCATTTAAATTGTACAATCCAGTGATAATTTTAATAAATTCAGAGTTGTGCATCCATCACCACAATGAATTTTAGAACATTTTTATTAATACTCAAAAAGAAACCCTGCTTCCCTTTGTCTTCAAACATAGCCTCCACTCCAAGGCATGCTTTCTCCTCTGCTACTGTCTTTTTGAGGGAACTGGGTGGGTTCTAAATTTTTTTGGCAAGAATACCTCTTAGATAATGCTGTGTGTTTCCGTGTTTGTTGCATCAGGAGTCGTCCAATGTCTGGTTTAAGAATTCTAAAATCAGTGGGTTCATTCGGTGGTAGGTCTATCTGTCCATTGGAAATTTCCCCCATTTCCATCTACTGCAGGGGTTCTTAGTGTGGGGCAGAATCAAGGGCGAAACACTTGAGTGGGGAAAAAAAAGTGTTTTTAATGACCTATACCTGAAAGTTAACATCTGCATCCATTATGAATGTTGGCAACAAACCACGGAACTATTAGCAATATCGGTGAGTTTGACACCAATAAAAACCAGATACTTTCATATCACATTGCAGTTAATGCAGATTTCTCTGTCTTATCGCTACATTGGAATTACAGTAGTTACTAGATCTGCCACTAGAACGTGTTTAATGTGCTAATAAAGCACATATCACAAATTAGTTTATTTTTAATATTTTGATAACTTTGGTTTCCTTTATAATCCTATGCATTTTATGTACTTACAAGGCAGGATAAACAAGATAAACAATTTTCTTTTTTTGAGACAGTGTCTTGCTCTGGTGCTAGGGCTAGAGTGCAGTGGCATTCACTACAACCTCAATTCCTGAGCTCAAGCAGTCCTGCTTCAGCCTTCCTGAGTAGCTAGGACTACAGGCATGCACCACCCTGCCCAGCTAATTCTTAATTTTTTTGTAAAGACAGGGTCTCACTAAGTTGATCTTGGCTTCAGTCGATCCTCCTGCCTCAGCCTCCCAAAATGCTGGGATTGCAGATGTGAGCCACTGTGCCCGGCCTTGATGTTCTTTTAATTGCTAAATTTTGAGTAAGGAGTTGGTACCTCAGTCACTTTTGGTGGTGTCCAGTGAGCTGTGGGCTTCTTTCTTTTTTAGAATTGTGACTTGTGGGTTTTTTTTTTTTTTTTTTTTTGAGACAGAGTCTCACTTGTTTCCCGGGCTAGAGTGAGTGCTGTGGCGTCAGCCTAGCTCACAGCAACCTCAAACTCCTGGGCTCAAGTGATCCTTCTGCCTCAGCCTCCCGAGTAGCTGGGATTACAGGCATGCGCCACCATGCCCGGCTAATTTTTTTTTCCTATATATTTTTAGTTGTCTGATTAATTTCTTTCTATTTTTAGTAGAGACGGGGTCTCGCTCTTGCTCAGGCTGGTCTTGAACTCCTGAGCTCAAACAATCCGCCCGCCTCGGCCTCCCAGAGTGCTAGGATTATAGACGTGAGCCACCGCACCCGGCCGACTTGTGGTTTTTTAATATATTTATTGTGTTTTAATCATTTGTATAAATTCTTTTTGATGTTTAAATTGTCCCACCTTTGGCTACAGGAGTTCCTTTCTGTTGGGTTCTATGTCCTTTTGATGTAACCTGATAACCTTTGATAACTTCTTGCTTTCTGGCAAGTCCAACACAATGTCCCAGAGTCATCTTGAACGTTCCCTGCTTCTGGCCTGTGAATCAGTCATTCCTGCAAGGAATACTGGTTTCTGTTAGTGGGGAATGGACCACAGTCTGGACGCTGGGTATACTCAGTGTTATTGGGTTGTTATTACTTCTAGCGCTTTTGGTACACAGGTAGAATGTATTTCTTCAGGGAAGAGAGTTAGCAAACATTTTTTGGGAGAGAAAATTAGTTTACATGGTTTTTGATTCAAGTTTAGCTAACGGATTTTTATTTAGCTTACTGGACTTTATACTTGTATCTCTTTTTTCTTATTGTAAATCTTGGTTTCTTAATTTATTTGCATGGGCTTACTACATGTATTAAAACAGTTTCAAAAATAATAATGTCAGTATTATTACTAAATGACTGTTGAGTTCAGGTTAAAATTTCTTTCTACTGCTTCAGTCCTTTTTTATTTTAAGAGATATGGTCTCACTACATTGCCCAGATGGGTCTCGAACTCTTGGCCTCAAGTGATTCTCCCTCCTTAGTTTCCTATTAGCTGGGACTGTAGGCATGAGCACCCAACTTCTTTGTAGTACTTTTATTAAGGATATACGGTCAAAATACTGTATTTTAAAGTTAGTTAAAATAGCTTTTATTTGTGGTTGTATCACTAAGTGGTATACATTTAGGTTAATTTGTTTTCATTCTTCAGAAATGCTTTTTATGTTTGAATGTATATAATTATATGGCAAATTATATTCAGAAGTCTTACTTCCATCTTTGTTTCTCCTACCTTTTTCTTCTTTCCCCTATTGATAATTCTTAAAAAGTTAGTTTGGAATTTATCTTTCTGGTATTTTCTTAGCAAAACTATCCATATATTCCTACCTTTCTCCTACACAGACAAAAGGTAGTGTACTATATATGCTGTTTGGCACTTTGCTTTTTACACTTTATATCCTGAAGATTGTTCTCTGTCACTATAATACAGAGTTCTTTTATGGCTCCATCATATTCCAGTATGTGGTAGATACAGCATATTTATCCAGTCCTTTATTGATGGATTTATAGGTTGTTTCTAAGCTTTTGCTATTATAGTGTCTCAATAACCATAAGTGTGTATTTCATATTTATGGGGCTATTTCTGTAGATTCCTTAGAAATAATAGGATTGTCAGATTACAGGGTAAATGTATATGTGATTTTTCTAGATTCCCAAATTCTCCTCAGTAGAGGTGTTGTGATTTTGACATTCCCATCACAGTTTCCCTCATCTTTGCCAACAGAATATGCTGTCGAACTTTTGGGTTTTTGCCAGTCTTACAGGTGAGCATTATTTCATGTAGTTTTTAAACTATGGTAAAACATGCATAACATAAAATTGAACATTTTAACCATTTTTAAGTGTACAATTCAGTGGCATTGAGTAGATTCACATTTGCAGTCATCACCACTGTCCATCTCCAGAACTTCCTTGTCATCCCGTACTGAAACTCTACCTGTTAAACAATAACTCCCATTCTCTCCTTTTCTACAGCCCCCCTGGGAACCACTGTCTCTATGGATTTGACTATTCTAGGTACCTAATATAAGTGGAATCATACAGTATGTGTCTTTTCGTGACTGGCTTATTTGACTTAGCATATCATCTTCAGATTTCATACATATCGCATGTACCAGAATTTTAATTTTTAGATCTGAATGATGTTTTATGTCTATACCACATGTTGTTTATGCAGGTTCAGCTGTTGATATATACTTGTTTTGCCCCCCACCCCTCTTTTTTTTTTTTGAGGCAGAGTCTCACTCTGTCACCCTGGGTAGAGTGCAGTGGCATCATCGTAGTTTACTGCAGCCTCAAACTCCTGGGCTCAAGTGATCCTCGTATCTCAGCCTCCCGAGTAGCTGGGACTATAGGTGTGTGCCACAGTGCCGCGCTAATTTTTCTATTTTTAGTAGAGACAGGGGTTTCGCTCTTACTCAGGCTGGTCTTGAACTGCTGACCTCAAGCAAAATCTTCCAGCCTCAGCCTCCCCGAGTGCTAGGATTATAGGCGTGAGCCACGGTGCCTGGCCTTTTGCCCGTTTTTTAACTGGTTTTTTGTTCTTGAGGTCTTATGTAGTTTAAATACATATTTCTTTTATTATGAATGACAGAAAACATCTTTTGATATGTTTAAGGGTAATTTTCATTTCTTTTGTGAACTTTTCATCTCTTTTTCCTTTTTAAAAATTGATTATTTAAAAAAATACCCCTTTCATTTTTAGGGACTAATTGTGTATTAGAGATTTATTTGTGATATAAGTCATAGATATCTTTTCCTGCATTGTCATTTGTCTTTTGACTTTGCTTATGATGTTTGCCATGTGAATTTTTAAAATAGTAGTCTAATATAAATTAGTCTTGAAACTAGCTGGGACTTTTTTCCCCCACTTCCAGATTATGAAGGTTTCACTTCTATTTTGTCTTCTGGTACTTTTATTATTTCACTTTACATTTCAGTTTCTAATCCATTTGGAGTTTATTTTGATGCATAATGGGGTATGGATCCAATTTTGTTTTTCCTAACAGCCACCCAGTTGTTCCAGTACTATTTATTGATGGAAATGTTCATCTGTCCATCTTACTCATGTTGATTTGAGATGATACTTTTGGATTTTCAGATTTGGGATGCTCAACTGAGTATAATGCAAATATTCCAAAATCTGAAATCTGAAACACTTCTAGCCCAAGCATTTTGGATAAGGCATACTCAACCTATGTTTGATTTCATTGTGTTCTTGGGTCTGTCTGTAGACTTTGTTCTTTTGGTCTGTCTATTCATGTGCCAATGTGTCATCATTTCAATTTCAGAGACTTTTAAATCTATTTTAGTATCTAGTAGGACAGCTTCCATTTCTGTCCTCTATGTATTACTCTCCACCTCCCCAAGTTTTCTTGTCTGATCTTTTTTATTTTTCTTTAGGAACTTTATTTTTAACTTATATAGCTCCAGGAAAAAAAAAAGTTGCTATTTTTAATAGGATCATGTTAGATTCATAAGTTAGGGAGAACTGATAATTTTAAAACGTTGAGGTGTTTGTATCAAAGAATGAGATATCTTTCCATTGTCCAAGTCTGTTTTTAAGTCTTTCAGGAGAGTTTTAAAGTTTTCTTCATATTTAGAAGTTTCGTCTGTTTTGTTTTGTTGCTATTGTAAGTGAGGTCTTTTCAATTATATTTTAACTTTAATATTTCAGCAATTTATATTTTGTATAGGACAGTTGATGTGTGTTAATTTTATAATCCTGCTACTTTACTAAACTCTCTTATTTATAGTAATTTTTCCATTTATTCTGCTGGGTTTTTCCAAGTATTCAACTATTATCACCAGCAAACGTAGATAGTTTTACTACTTTTCCAGTTCTTATGTCTCTAGTTGTTTTTTCTTGTGTAGTCTTTTAATTTACTTTTACCTGATTCATTCTCTTGATCAGTTATTTTTGCCAAGAACTTTTCCATTAATTCTTTTGAAATAATCAAAATTTCATGTAATATTTCAGAAGTGACTTCATATAGGGTACAGTATCTTTTTTGTAACAGCTTTGAGTTATAATTCACATTCCATACAATTTCAGCCATTTCAAGTGTACAGGTTATGGTTTTTAGTATATTTAGAATTGTACATTTATCACCACAATCAATTTTAGAACATTTTTATCACTTTGAAAGAAACCTCATACCCTTTAGTCATTGCCTCTGTTTCGTCCCATCCCCCTAGCTCTAGGCAGCCACTCTGTTAGTTATCTTACTGTATACCAGAATTTAGCAGTTTAAAACAACAAATATATGTTATCTCACAGTTTCTGGAGTCAGGAATCTGGGTGGTGCTTAACTAGGTACCTCTGGCTCATGTCTCTCATGAGATTGCAGTTAAGTTGGTGAGAGCTGCAGTCTCATCTGAAAGCTCAACTGCTGGAGGATTCAGTTTCTTGCAGGTTGTTGGCCTCAGTTCCTTGCTTCTTTTGTTTCTATGTAGGGCAGCTCAACACATAGCAGCTGACAAAGTGAGAGGAAATGTCCAAGATGAAGCCACAGTCTATTTGTAGCCTAATCTCTAAAGTGACATACAGTGATATTTGCCATATTGTGCTTGTTAGAAATAAGTCCCCAAGTCTAGCCTACACTCAAGAGGAGGGGATTACATGAGGGCATGAATACTAGGAGGCAGGGATTTTTGATGACAAGCTACATTCTCATTAGCATATTGGGATGAGTGGTTTTTAGGAAATAGTGGTGATCTCCAGATTTGTGTGTAGTCCAGAACCCATCAGCCTGAGAGTATAACTTGGAATTTTAAAATCTAAATGCAGTATACACACTTGCCACTCCTCTGTAACTATTAACAGGAAAGAATATTTCCAAATTTTCTTGCTAGTTTGACATTTAAGAAGAGCTCAGTGTCAAATGTAGACTTGAAATTTTTCTTGTTGTCTTCTGGTGTTGCGGTCCCCCACTCCCCCACCTCCCCCAACTCCCCCTGTGTTAGGAACCAGGCCGCACACGCTCCTCAGCTCCTGCTCCTCAGTCCTCCTCATCACTGGCATGACTGCATAAGCTCCGCCTCATGTCAGATCAGCAGCGGCATTAGATTCTTACAGGAGCACGAACTCTACTGTAAACTGGGCATGTGAGGGATCCAGGTTGCACTCTCTTATGAGAATCTAGTGCCTGATGATCTGAGGTGGAGCTGAGGCGGTGATGCTAGCGCTGGGGAGCAGCTGCAAATACAGACTATCATTAAGCAGAGACGCTTGACTGCACAATAAATGTAATGTGCTTGAATCATCCTGAAACCATCCCTCCCCCCACCAATCCGTGAAAAAATTGTTTTCCATGAAACTGGTCCCTGGTGCCAAAAGGGTTGGGGACTGCTGTTCTAGGGTATACATACATAATGATGTCTAGCACCAGTTTCCAGGTGCCCTGGAATGCTTATTATAAATGCTTATTTATCCAGTGATCTGTTAACTTTATTCTTCAGTTCTTTGTATACTTTTAAACACTTTTTAAAATGCCCTTGATGACTGACTTGCACATACTTTTTTTTGGAAATTAAAATAAATCATGTATCCTATTTCGCCCTAAGCCACATGCTTATTACTCTTTTCGGAAATTCTTAATTTATTAGAATTATACTTGATTTGATTTCATATGTAGATGAGAAAATGGAGAGCCAGGGAGGATGTTGAATGACTTGCTTAAAATTTCCTACCAAGTTTTCCTAATGGCTGGGGCCAATATTCGGGGGTCTTAACATTTGGTCGAGCCTAATAATTCTTTACATCTCAGTGACATTCTTTGTGGGAAGAGTTTTATTAACTGTTATCTATTCTGATTTTATGTTTCTTCTCAAGTCAGTTTTGGTAATTTGTGTCTTTTTACAAATCTGAATATTTTGTCTAAATTGTATAATTTATTGGCATAAAGTTGTTTATAGTATTCTCTTATAATTCTTTTAATTGTGTAGGGTTGGAAGTGATATGTCCCCGCTTTTCATTTGGGCAATTCCTTTTTCCTTTTGGTTATGATCTTGTTGAAGAAGTAACTTCTGGCTTCATGAATTTTTTTCTCCTCTATTTTTCTGTTCTGTATTTCATTTATTTCCACACTGATCTTTATTGTTGCCCTTGATTGCTTTGGGTTTAGTTTGCTCTTTTTCTGGTTTCTTAAGGTAAAAGCTTAGCTTGCTGATTTGAGATCTTTCTTTTTTTGCAATACAGGTATTTAGTTAGGCTACAGATTTCTAAGTATTGTTTTAGCTATGTCTAGTAGATTTTGATATTTGTGTTTTCAGTTCACAATATTTCCTAGATTTCCCTTGTGATTTGTTTGACCCATAGATTTAGAAGCCTGTAGATTAATTCTCAATTTCCCACATTTTATTTTGTTGATTTCTAATTTAATTCTCTTGGAGTAAAACATACTTTGTATGATTTCAGTTCTCTAAATTAATTGTTTTGTGGCCTAGCATATGGTATATCTTGAAAAATACTCCAGGTGGGCTTGAAAAGAATGTGTATTTTGCTGTTGTTGGATGGAGAATTCTATAAATGTCAAGTTAGGTCAAGTCGGTTGATAATGTTGTACAGTTCCATATCTTTGTGGTTTTCTGTCTACTTCTATCAGTTATTGGCAGTGTAGTCTTTACTTTTATTGTCTATTTCTTTTTTTCTACTGTTAGCTTTTGTATTTATGTATTTTGGGATTCTGTTCGTAGGTGTGCACATGTTTGTATAGTAATTGCTATATCTTCCTGATGGGACTTTATCATTTTGAAATGTCCCTTTGTCCTTCTTAATTTTCTCTGCTCTGAAATCTGTTATCTCATAATAGTATATCCCAACCTTCTTTTGATTGGTGTTTGAATGGCATATCTTTCTTCAGTCTTTTAAACCTATTTGTGTCTTTGAATCTAATATGTATCTCTTGTAGACAGCATATGGTTAGATCTCTTATCCAGTTTTGGAATCTCTATCTTTGTGATGTTTATTCATATTTAATGTAATTATTGGTAGGGCTGGATTGATATCAGCCACTGTGCTGTTGGTTTTCTGAATCAAATGTCCTTTTTGTTCCCTTTTCTTCCTTTACTGCTTCTTGTGTTAAATAGAAAAATTACAATTACACCGTTTTAAATTCTTTTTTTCTGTTTTTAAAAATTTATTTGCAGTGTTTTTTTTTAAGTGATTGCTCTAGGGATTACAACGTGCGCCTTAATTTATCACTCTTCTTCAGATTAACGCTAATTAAATTCCTTTGGTCTTACCTTCTTAGAAATTGTTTGCAGGACTAGAAATCCCCTCAAAGTAGCGTAAGTAAAAGGAGATACAGGTGTGTCTCATGGAAATAAGGTTCGGCCCAACCGTAATAGGAGTGCTCTTGTTAGGGTATTATTCTTTGTGTGTCTGTATCTCTCTGTATGTCTTGGTCTGCCTCACATTACATTGTCTCTCATTTCCACTCTGCATATTTCTTCTGTTTTCCTTTCCGCTTACTTTCATTCTCTGCTTGCTTTGTACAAAATGTGCAGTGGCTTCTGAACCCACACAACCAGTTAGAGCTTTAGTGCTCATACCTGTATGACTGATTCAGTATGCCAGATACATATACTCAGGAGGGCGGGAGACTTGATTTGCCTTTCCTGGTTAGATTAGATTTGGTAAATGCAACCACTTCTTTCTCTAGGATCTATAGACAGGACAGGTTTTCTAAAAATGGGATAAGAGCCAAGACTGGCATCACTAGTACAACTTTTATATTGGGTTTGGTGGTAAACCCCAAATGTTTTGGTAACCTGATATTTTCTTTTGCTGGGGAAAGTTTATTTAGAAAGCCACATCTAAAACATTGGTCACTTCAGAATTCAGCATTATATAGAAGATACAGTGTTGTGTTTCAGTGATTTCATTTTGAAATATTTTATACATAAAACTAAAGTGAAAACTATTTTGTGTACCTTACCAGTATGTTGGCTACTAGTAATTAAAAACTTATGTGGTATATTTTGTAAAAGGTTTAGTTCAGAGGTTGTACAATGGTTTGCAGATAATGTTTTGTTTAGCCTTTGCGGTAGTAAACCTTTGTGTTAATTGTAAACATTTCAAAGATGGGAAATTTTATATAGAATTGACATTTCTGCCCTGTTAAAGAATCAGAAGATACGGCAAGAGTAGACCCCACGTTTTACACTTGGCAACAGTTGATTAGAGCTAAGTCCTTCCCCAGTTAGATGGGGGAGGACACTGTCCAGTTTGCTTTATACAAAATGGCCAGTAGCTTCTGAACCCTGTGTGTGTGTGTGTGTGTGTGTGTGTGTATGTATATATATACATATATTCTGAACTCTGTATATATATGATTTTGCAATATATTTCTCCTGTTTTGCAATAACCTTCTACACCAGGACCTCTTTATTCAGTCATGTTCTTTGCTTGTACATTCTAAGTATTTGAGTTTGCAGTCCCCACCCCCATTCTATTCTAAATGTATGTATTTGTCATTACTAAACAATTACTGTTTGCTGGGAGCTATGCTTTCTAAATATTTTGTCTTCACAACTGTTGCTGCTGTGTTATGTGAAGAAAACTAGTTGCAGAAATTTAATCACATAGTATATGGCAGAGTTGGGATTGATTTGAATTGCTAGGTGTTTGTTGTTCGAAGTCTGGGCTCTCTCTGGGTGTGGTGGCTATAATCCCAGCACTTCAAGAGGCTGAGGCTGGAGGATTGCTTGGGCCCAGGAGTTTGAGCCCAGCCTGAGCAACACAGTGAGACCCTAGTCTCTCCCCAAAATAAAAACTTAGCCAGGCGTGGTGGCGAGTGCCTGTAGGCCCAGCTCTTCCCTCGGATAGCTTGAGCCCAGGAGTTGAGGCTGCATTGAGCTAAGATTGAGCCACTGCACTCCAGCCTGGGCCACAGGGCAAGACCCTGTCTCTTTAAACAAACAAACAAAAAAACGAAGTCTGGGCTCTTGAGTGCTGTTCTTCACGACTTCCCAATTCTGTTTTACTTTGTGGTTCATAGCTATTTTTGGTGCTTTTAGTGCTTTGCCTTCCTCTATCATATTACTTCCATTATCATAATTATTACTTTATAAGCCTCAACAAATACAGTCTTTTCCTTACTGATCTCCTTGCTTCCAGTTTTCTTTCTCTAATATATACAGAGAAGTTTAAGGAAAATAAAGATCACCATATTGCCAGACACTACTACTGTTAACAGTTTTCTCCTAAAAAGTGGGCCATTTTCTATGTATGTGATTTTGTAATATATTTCTCATGTTTTGCAATAATGTTCTATACCAAGATTTAACACATTGCCACACTAAAAAAAAAAATTTTTTTTTTCCTTGGGGCCATAAAACTTTGAAAACAAAAGGATCCCTTCTAATTTATTGAAAAATTTGTTATTTTTTATTTTCTGTGCGTGAGTTATATGCAACTTGAAAAATAGTACACGGGGCTCCCAAAGTGAAGAGATACACGCTTTACGAGGCCCTGGGCTCAAAACTAACATGAGTCGAATACGACTCACATGGCCGTTAATGTGTTAAAAAACATATTTTCATAGAATCGTAATATTCTACAAGCTGCTAAAGGTATACTGTAAGTAAAAGTGTTCCAAGGTCAAGAAAATTTGGGAAATGCTGAATTTATTCCATTTTCGAACTTTTAGATTTTTTGTTTTACTGTGATAAATGTGATCAATATATGTGTACATAAATTTGTGTGCAGTGTTTCCTAACTAAAGGTCCATAAGAACTGTGTCAACAGATATGACCATTTAAAAAAGTTTTTTTTGTAAATACAAACCTCTTATATGTATATATTTAGATAATTTCAAATTAAGATCATGCTTTATATATACTATTTTATACCCATTTCTCATGTAAAATATGTATATGAGCATTTCCATGTGGTAAATGTTTTTAATAACACATGAAGAAAAATAACATCTGTGGTTGTATCTGTATCCCTTTTATGATATTTATATAATATATTTTTATTATATTTCATTTTGGTTGGCCAACCTTTTGAGTTTCTTCTTAACAAAAAGCTTCTGGGTAAGTAGGCACCTAAGAGCAGATAAGTGACTCTTAATTCTAACAGTGAGAGCTCTGCTCAGTGTTTGCTGTTTTAGGGGCCCCAACAAACAGTACCGTTTTCTCCCATTCAAGTGGAACCACTTGAGAGAAAAAAGGGAATCAAGCAGATAGAGATCCAAATAAATATCATCTGTCTTATCAGTGGGAAAAAGCTGGATGATTGCAGTGAACATTGGCTTTCTTGCAGTCTCTGTCCCCTAAATTTAGACTTGGAAACTGCCCACTGAGGGAAGAATCATGTCTGCAGTGCATGTCCTTTGGACTGTTGCCTCATTTGTTGTTGTACTGCCATTCATTCTTTCTGCTGAGCTCTTGCTTCTGGTTGGCATGCTACGTGAAAAAGGTAGTTTTTCCATTTTAGACAGACAACGTTATGAAGTCTGCCTGAAGGGTTGGCCATGTGTCTGAGTCTGACCCTGGTGACTCCCGTCAGCAAGAGATTGATTGGAGAGGAATCTGTTGTCAACTTAGCTGGTATTCCATTGGTAAAGTATCTTCCTATCTGGTAATTAATAGCTGCTTTTAAAAGAGATGGTTGGTAAAAGGCAAGTAGAATTGTTTTAAGTTAGCTTCCAGGATCCTCTGATTCTCTGTCTCTTGTGTTCCATTCTTCCCAGTTTTGCTGAAGACCTGTGAGCTGCACATGGTATAAATTTTGATTTGTACCTGTTTTAGATCTTCTAATATCCCAACTCACCAGTATAACCACCACCATATTTGGATCTTAATGGCCTTTTCTATTCTTGGATGTTCTCCCCTGTTTTGGACCCAAGAACCTAATGGGACTGTGTTTCTCTAAATTCTTTGGGATAGTACATGGCCAGACCTTTCCCATCCTTATATTTTAGAATATAGGAACTAATTTCTAATCACAATCTTGAACTTTAAGGTCCTCAAAATAGTTCTCCTGTGATCTTCTAACATTCTTTAGGACTGAGTTGTTTCTTCTACAATGGTCTCATGGTGGTGTAGTACAGCTGCTGCTTCATCAGCCATTTGTCTGGCCAGTGGTCCTCCCTTAGTGTGACCCTGAACTTTGAGCACTAGTACCCTATCTTTGGACTAACTGAGGCATGAAGATATTTTCTTCATTGCTAGTGGCAGAATTTCAACTGCATTTGGGGTTGAAATGATTATTGGTTTCCAAGTGCAAGAGCTAGGTGCTGTCTCTGAATACATAGTCAGAATTGGCTATAATAAGCATCTTTGATTCTTCTTTATTCTCTCACAATACGGTCCCAATTACAGCTAGTTGTGCCTTTTGAACTGAATCATAAGCTGCTTGATATTGCCAGTTAGTTACTAATCTTCCCTGCATATTTTATCATTTTTAACATGGCTAATTTACTCTGCTTGATAGATGGGGTGTGATATTTTTGCTGGGGCACAAACACACTCATGCCCTGAATATATAACTTTCCTGCCTAGACAGCAGGCTCTTGTAATTGTTTCATAGAGAGTAGTGGTTTGTCTAAGGACAAAATCCTCTGGGTAGTGTGGTTGTTATTGACCTGCCCTTGTAAAATCTTCCTCACTGCGAAGTTAGGCAGATTGGTGGCACAATTAGATCTGGATATTGTCACCGAATCCTGTATGAAGTTTTAAGTACTCTCCAGTAACTGACAAGTTGGACCCTAATTCATCTCTCCACTGCTATGCACCTGTGAGGTCTATGCCACAGGTCTCTTCTCTCTTTAATGTGTTTAGGTTAGCTCAGTAGCTATGATATCCATATATCCTTAAGGTAGTGCCTATTGAACAATGCATCCCAGATTCAGAGATACTAAACTTTAAAAATGGAAGTTTTGGAATTGATGAAATATGTAGTATTAAGGTTAGCACTAGATAGAAATTATAATATGAAAGAGCTCCTCAGCACTTGGTAAGGCCAACTCTGTTGCTCCAGCTCCTGACTCTTAAGTAGTTCTCCTGCCAGCTGGTGGTGTGTCTCACGGTGTTGTGGCATGGATTCACTGCAGAACTTTGCTGGCCTGGGTCATGACCAAATTCACTTGGCTCTCTCCCAGTCTACTGCTTCTCCCCTGAGATACTTAATTCCCAAGTGTGGCATTGTCATGTGATTCAGCTGTACCTTTTTTTCATTTTTATTCAATCCAGCCCCTTACAAATATCCCTTTTCTCCCTCCTTCTGCCCTCCCACCCTTGGTTAATTTTTGGTCGTCCTTTTACCACGTAGATTTTAGCAGGAGGTTATCAACATACTGGACTATTATGTTGGTTAGTCTGTCTTGGTTGGCTTCTTTTGTCTTTAGAATATTGCTGGTGACCCAGAAACTTTAGTACAAAACTATCCATGCCCATTCATCTACTTTTCCATGTGAGTTCAATTCTGTTAGCGCATAGGTCTTTCAGTGTTAATGTCCAAAGCCATTCTCTAAATTCATGTAGATCTCTAAAGTCTGTTATTAAAGATTCCATTTCGCTAATATCTCTGGGTATGCCGTTACTCTGGGAGCAGTTGAGATTGAGACATATTTAGTCCTCTGCTAGCAAATGTAAGCTTCTAAGTACTGTTCAGCTGGAGATTCCAGCTGCAGAGCCGTTCATATCTCTTACTGCTTTGTGAGGTATACTCTGTTGTTTACAGTTTGTAGAGGTTCACCATTCAGAATGCCATCTATATGTCTAGGCCAGTCAAAGCCAGATATCTGCAACTTTAATTTCATGTGGAATCCATTCACAGGCTTCCTAGGGCTTTAATTTTCATGGATTCACAAAGCCATGGATTTTACCTAACCTCTATAAATTACAGGTTTTATTAATCACTTTGCTAAGTCTCTGGTAATTTTAATTTGATCAGACCCCGTAACACTGAGTTTAAAATGATTCCCTCACATCCAGTCAATGTCTGCTGCTTCTACCTCACATTCAAATTGGCCTCTTTAAACTAATATTTTTGTTTATCCTGTTGTGCCTTCCTTAATATAAATTCTAATTTTCCCAAAGCCCACATTCTCGGGAGTGGTAGCTTCATGAGGCTAATTTAAGTCCCTGTATCAATAATGAAATTCCAGGGAACCTGATGGTCAGTCATCTTGTGAAATACAAGCTGACCACTTTGGCCTAGCAGAGTACCGGGACTGACCTTGGAAAAGTGCCAGATCCAAGACTCCGGGCCTTCCTAATCCTGGGCCCTCCATTCTTTAGCCATTCGATTGGCCTGCTCTCCTTCCTATCAAAATTATATGACCTTGTTCTGAGCCTTACTTAGAACCAGTTATAGCTTCTGCTTTCTCATGAGAGCTGAGTATCTCAAATTGATAGCTGGCAACCCTGTTGGCAAGGTTTGTGGCTTTATAATTTGGACAACCCCAGTTACTTGCTCTCAAAGAGTGCCCTGACTTTATCTGGTGATGCCTGGTTGACTGGTATCCCCACATCCCTAGATGTCTATCTTAGATTCTCTCAGAACCTATCTGATTTGTTATTCAGAGTCTTAGGGGCATATAGCCATCCTTTTTGTTCATGGGCCCGTATGTGTATTTTTTTAATATATTCTTCTAAAATTAACCTTATGTTTTTGTCCTGAACAGCAATTAATGAATCATGTTCTAATTTTCCTTAAGGCCAAGTTGGCTAGGTGGTTTTTCCTGAGCTTCTTAATTTGCCCACATGTACTAATAAACCACTGTAATCTAAGGTTGACTGAGCGTTCCCTGGAGTTTGCAATCTGATAGAGCCTAATAAACACATAGCTTAGTGAAGTACGAATTATGTTGTATTTCTAAACCCCTGAACTCTAATGTTATTTGTTTATCTGGATATAAGGATAAGTGGTGACAAGACAATAAGCCCCTGAAAATCCTAGATTAATAATATATATTAATTGTATTTTTTCAGTATTTTGTTATGGAAAGACAGGAAAGGTAAAAGGCACCAAAAATAATTTTGGCTAAAAATATTTCTGTTTTTGTCTGAATTCAAGGTAAATTAGCTATTTTGTTTTCTTTTTTTTTTAATAGGGTTACACATCATTTTGGAATGACTGTATATCATCCGGATTACGTGGCTGTATGTTAATTGAATTAGCATTGAGAGGAAGGTTACAACTAGAGGCTTGTGGAATGAGACGTAAAAGTCTATTAACAAGAAAGGTAAGAGAAGTGCTGAATAGCATTCTTTTTAAAGAGTTTATATTGCTTAAAATGAAGAGTGTTTTCTAATAGCTTTCAAAAATTAAAGTGGAAGTTGATTTTAAAGTTGTCTTTATTGAATTGTGTTTCCATATCCTTTTTTCATTCTTGGTTTCCCGATTCTTTGTACGTATAATGAACACTGGAATTCATTACTAGAATCACTGGCCACTGTAGCGTACATCTTCAGAAAAATTCCGTACCTTCATTTGCTGCTTTTGAAAGCCATAATTTTGAGAGACTTGACATAAAAAAACCTCAGAAGTGCTACTCTGCAAATTACCCATAGGTTGTTCTTTTCATCAGACTGTGAATACTTTTCAGATCTGTCTTCTCCACTGTGAAGGGGTGGGTGTGTGAGGTTAGCTGTTCCTTGGCTTCTGTAGTAAAATAGAGGTATTATTGGCTAGTTATTAGAATTTTTAACTTTGACCTCAATCTTAAATAATCAAGGCTGTTTTCCAGTCTCTCATTGTGTTTCTCAGGGGCATGGTGTTTCAAAACTAATTTTTCCTGAGTAGAGTATCCTAATGAATCCAAAAGTTTTAGGTTAGAACTGAATATTTTTTTTTTTTTTTGAGACAGAGTCTCTGTGTTGCCCGGGCTAGAGTGCCGTGGCGTCATCCTAGCTCACAGCAACCTCAAACTCCTGGGCTCAAGCAATCCTTCTGCCTCAGCCTCCCGAGTAGCTGGGACTACAGCCATGCGCCACCACCATGCCTGGCTAATTTTTTTCTATGTATTTTTAGTTGTCCAATTAATTTCTTTCTATTTTTAGTAGAGACGGGGTCTCGCTCTTGCTCAGGCTGGTTTCGAACTCCTGAGCTCAAACAATCCGCCCGCCTCGGCCTCCCAGAGAGCTAGGATTACAGGCGTGAGCCACCGCGCCCGGCAGAACTGAATATTTTTTGATTTGATATGCTATAGAGAGCAATAATTCTGTTGGGAAGAAAGCCATTAATGTATTGTAGAAAATTATATGCAAAAAGTAAAGATGTTATTAGAAAATTTTCTGCATGGATTTTAAAATTAAATCTACTCTAGTCATTTAAAGTCAGGTCAAGTCACCTGGCATATTAGTTAAAAAAAATTATTGGCTGGGTGTGGTGGCTCACGCCTGTAATCCTAGCACTCTGGGAGGCTGAGACGGGCGGATCGTTTGAGCTCAGGAGTTCGAGACCAGCCTGAGCAAGAGCGAGACCCCGTCTCTGCTAAAAAAAAAAAAAATAGAAAGAAATTAGCTGGACAACTAAAAATATATGGAAAAAATTAGCCGGGCATGGTGGTGCATGCCTGTAGTCCCAGCTACTCTGGAGGCTGAGGCAGTAGGATTGCTTGAGCCCAGGAGTTTGAGGTTGCTGTGAGCTAGGCTGATGCCACGGCACTCTAGCCCGGGCAACAGAGTGAGACTCTGTCTCAAAAAAACAAAAAACCCTACTATTTTAAATAATTATATAATAGAATAGAATTTTTATTTCCTATTACTGTACAACCATAGTGATTTATGGAGGGGAAAAAACCTTAGGAAGCTGCCATTAATCAATGAAATAGATGCATAGGTTACTACTAGTTATAGTAATTGTAAGCAATTTTGCATTAATGTTATAGGACCCTGACCTAAGTGAAAAGATTTTTATATTGGTTCTTTCTGTAGGAAGAAGAACCAGTTTGGTATTGTCTGTGGTATCAGTCAACTGTTTGTTCTTTCATTTGTTTATTCATCATATATTTATTTAGTGCTTAAGTACACCATGCACTGTGCTAGGCCCTGAGGATACAGTCATGACCAAGAGAGACATGTTCCCTGCCTGTGTGGGCTTATTATTTTGCCTACTATTTTGAGTGATCTTAACTAGGTTTTACATCTTTTGGGAAAATACTTCAGTATGATTTAATTGCTAATTTAAAAATAATTATTGATCTTATTAAGTGATACACATATAAAAGTATAAAATCAAATTTTACTAGCAAAAAAGAGCAATCTTTTGCCCATTCTTCCTTACTCTTTAGTTCTGTTTCTGAGGGGCAGCCATTTTCAGTCCTTGTATTAGTTTCCTAGGACTACCTTAACAAATTACAACAAATTTAGTGGTTTAAAACAACAGAAATTTATTCTCTTACAGTTCTGGAGGCTAGGGGTCTGAAATCACGGTGTGTGCTATGCTCTAAAGGAGATTCTCTGTTCCTTGCCTCTCTCAGCTTCTGGTTTCTCCAGATGTTCCTTGCCTTCTGGCTACATCTGTTTCTGCTCTGTCTTCGTACTGCCTTTCCCTTCGTGTGTCTCTAATGCAGAAACACTTGGCACATTGAATTTAGGGTCCATCTGATTAATCCAAGACAAAGACCCCTTTCGCAAATGGGGTTCTGAGGGTTAGGATGCAGACGCTTTGGGGGCCACCATTCAACTATGATTCTCTTAGTTATTTCTTTCGGCATTTTTGTCCATGTTTTAAATAAGCTTATACTGCCATCTCTTGATATATCAGCTTGAGGCACTGTTTACTTTCTGTTAGAATAGATTAATATTTGGCTTTCTTATGTCCTACCTCCCCTACCCCCTAATCAACTATGTTGATACTGTTTTCTGTGGAGTTATGTTGTATATTTTCCTTTCTAATATATGGTTTCCCTCCCAGAATCAATAATTCTGTCTTTTTTTTTCTGGTTTTCTGTGTAGATATTCTTACCTTTTTCTTAAATGTTCCATCAGAGAAAAATTATTATAAATTTTGAAATGTTCAGTTATATTAGATTCTACAGTCTGGACTGGTTATCTCTGGTTCTGTTGCATAGCTGTCCTGTCACATTGTATTCAACCCCATATTTTTTGGATCTTATATTTTCTTCTACCTTTTTGGGAGAAAACTGTTTTGAGACTCTGT
>NW_012139858.1:2722861-2725088 GCF_000956105.1 Propithecus coquereli
TCAGAAAGAGGCATCAGTGGATGATTTCATGCTTATTGCTTACATTTTAGGTAATCTGTAAGTCGGATGCTCCGACAGGAGATGTTCTTCTTGATGAAGCTCTAAAGCATGTTAAGGAGACTCAGCCTCCAGAAACGGTCCAGAACTGGATTGAATTACTTAGCGGTAAGCTGCTGTGTGTATAAACCAAAACCTGAATTCTATTTAAAAGATTGCGTAAAAAGTTTAAAATCCTTTTGAAAGGAACCTAAATAAAATAGCCAGAAGCTTATTTGTTTATTTAGGCAAATTTGAAAGGGGTCGGTCACTGAGCGGGGAAAAGAATGGTTTTTATAAAATTTCATCCTGTTTATCAAGACTTAGCAGTTATCAAATGAGATGTAATATTCTTACTTAGAGCTCCTATCATTCTTCATCAAAATTACCACATGCTACCGTATTCTGGATGGTGATAAGCAACCCCAAAACCACAGTGGCTTAAAACAGCAGTTTATTTCTCATTCAGGCTGTAATGTAAGTCAGTCACAGGCCACTTCATTCTCCCTCTGGTAGCCAGGCAGTGGAGGCCACCACCATCTGGAGCAGTATCAGTCACTGTGGTGAAAGGAGGAAGAGTGTAGCAACTCTGGCTCTTAAGTTTCTGCTCAGAAATGACATGTGGTTCATGTTTCCTTGATCAGAACAAATCACATGGCCCCTCCTAACTTCAAGGAGACAGGGAAGTGCAACCTAAGGGAGGAGAACCTGAAAAATTTGACAGCACAAATGACTATGACATTTATATTAAAGTTATTTGTATGTTTGTCTAATTTCCTAGTTGGGAAGCTCCTTGAGTGTGAGACCTAAGTTATCTTGTTATTCCTCTCTGCTGTTACCTAAAACATAGCTACTGCGTACATTTATTGTCATTTCATCTCATGTTCAAGCATATCACTATTTAGAGTAACTTTTAAAAACAACTGGACATTTTCAGAGATTGGTAGTTAACATGGAACATGGTCAGTTTTCTAAGTTATGAATAAGCAGAGTTTTTAAAAACAGTAGTCCTATTGGGATGTTCTTCTTTCAGTAAGATATGTTGTTTTTATATTTGTTTTATTTAAAAATTAAATATGTACACTCCATTCTTAGCTAATAGGACAGTAATGATCACTTTACACTTAGGGCAATGGTCATTCTTCCTTCTTACTGATAGAAAACATTAAATTTAGTTTTGAATTTTTTGACAACCTTCTTGTAGATTTGATGTTTCTTTTTATCTCATTGAGTAAGGAAAACTTTAACTCCACTCCTCTCTTCTCCTTTGTGCTTGTGATATTGGACTTGTCTTCAGTTGCAATTTCTGTTGCAAGAATCTTTTAAAATTACTTTGCTCATTTTATGAGGGTTTGTTTAGTTAGAACTAGATAACGATAATCTACAAATCCACTCAGTCAGCACATTGATACAGTACATCACAATACCTATCACATTGTCAGTGCTCTCTGGGTTAGCCCTCCATGTATGCCTGTCAGTGGCATGCAACATCTGACAGAGACTCAGTGAGGGCATTAATGTTAACTCCATGTTAAATATTAGCAGATAACAATTTTTTAAGATAAAAATAAAAGTACTAATAACTTCTTTTCTTCTTCTCTCCCCCGCCCTCCGCTCCAACAGCCACAGAAGCCGTGAGCTAATATATTAACTTTTAACTGTCCTCTCGTGGGTCATTTTGTATATTCTCTGGAGTTCATTGGCCTTAGCAATCTTTGGGTCATTCTCATGTTGTATTGCCTGCGGGGAGTTAGCTACGCTCCCAGCAAAAAATCAGGTCCCTTAGATAGAGGTCATCGCAAAGGATAAGAAAATAATAGAAAGTGGAAAATAACGGAAATAAAAGAATACACAGAGACGAAGGTATAGTTTTATAGATTTATATAAAGATAAAAGACAAAAAGCAGGGGTACTTAGGGGTCCCTACAATATCCCCGGGAATGGTGAGGCCCAGAATAAAGTTTCACATGGGCATTTATAGGTACAGAGATCAGTTGCCAGGGGTAACAGATTTACATAATAACAGGTAGTTTGTTTTGGGTTAAAAGTCTTTCAAAAGGCTTCTATAGATCCCTTAACTAACTAACTAACTCTGGTTACAGAACTTTCAAGGACAAACTTTTAAGTTCTAAGATAAAGCTATTACTTAACAGAAGGGTTAAACAGAGATATAGTGGCTCCATATTTCTTT
>NW_012139858.1:2726383-2727408 GCF_000956105.1 Propithecus coquereli
TGTTACGTTGATCATCTCTGTCATTTCTGAGTCATGTTCGATTTGATTGACTTTTTCCCCCCTTAGTTTTGAGTCACATTTTCTTCTTTGCAAATCTAGTGATTTATTTTTTTAAGTATGCTCGATATTGTCTCTGTTAAGTTGTTGAGTGCTGAATTTTGTTTTGGTAGGCAGCTGAGTTACTGGTGGATCAGCTTGTTTTTAATCTTTTTAAGGGCAGGTCTAGAGTGGACTTTACTCCAGGGCTAGTTTAGCCCTATTATATTAAGGTGTGATTTTTCTGGGATCCCTTGTGAATGTCCTGAGTATTTAATGAGGCCTTTCTAGTCAGGCTAGTTGGCACTGAAACTTATCCCAGCTCTGCGTGAACTCTTGGAATTGTTTAGCTTACAACTTTCTGGTAGTTGTTCTTTGTTTAGCCTTGCAGAGTTTCTTATGTTAACATATGCAGCTTAGTTTTCAGCCGAAGACTCAAGGGAACATCACGCAGATCTCTAGACCTCTTTCTCTGCATGGTTCTCTTCAGTACTCTGCCTTGCACATTCCACCTGCCTTAACTGCCCTGAGCTCTGATCGCCACTGCCTGAACACCGTGTGACTACTGTGTTCTCCTTAGGGTCTTCCTTCCTGCTCTGCCACCTGGACTGTGCCTTTAGGTAGTAAGCTTGGGCAGTCATGGGGCTCACTTAGGGGTCTCAGTTCTGGGCTGCTTTTTGACCAGCATCTGAAAATAGTTCCTTTCACATATTTTATCCAGATTTCTATTATGGTGAGAGGGCAAGTCCAGGACTGATTAGTCTATCATAGCCCCCTGCTAATATTAAGTATGGTAAAATAATTGTCTATGGCCAATTGAATAGTAACGTATTTTAAGACAACACCTTAAGATTTTAAAGTGGCGTACTAGAATTTTCTGTGATGATGAAAGTGTTCTATTCCTGTGTTGTCCAGTCAGTAGCCACTGGCTACATGTGCCTATTGTGTACTTGAAATGTGGCTAGTGCAACTGCAGAGCTGAATTTTTT
>NW_012139858.1:2727458-2730329 GCF_000956105.1 Propithecus coquereli
TTTTTTTTTTAATAGTGGTTTCTTGTTTTATGGATGTAATATCTTCTTTTAGATCTCTGAGAATATTACTGCTCTTTTGAAAATTTCCTTTATTTGCATTATCTGTTTTTTCAGAATTATTTTTCTTTCTTGATCTCTTCTTTATTGGATGCTTTCCTTCAAATGTTACCATCCTTGATTATGTGTATTTAGGAATGACCTCACCGCCCCCCCCCAAAAAAACCCTACAAACAGACTAAGTAGACATTATACAGCATATTTATTTGTGAACCACACTCATTACTGAATTTTTTTTCTTTTGAAAAAATGAAATACGTCATGAATTTGTGTGTCATCCTTGCACAGGGGCCATGCTAATCTTCTCTGTCATTTCAGTTTTTTATTCCAGTTTTTTATTATTAACTTTTTAAAAGGAGTTTAGAACTTATTCTATGAGTCATTGGAGAGTTTTAAGCAGAAGCAGTGGAATGTCTTGATAAGATTTGCCTTTTAGAAAAATCATTGAGGAGAATGGCTTGAAAAGGGCTGAACCTAGTTCAGGGAAATTAGTTAAGAGACTTAAATTAATCCAAGTGAAAGACAACCAGATTAGGTAGATAGACTATATTCATGCCTCGGTATCCTCAGGGGATTGATTCTGGGACAACCCTTGACTATGATAATCTATAGATGCTCAAGTTCCTTATATAAAATGGTGTAGTATTTGCATATAACCTATGTACATCATCTTGTATACTTTAAATCATAATACCTAATACAGTGTAAAGGCTATGTAAATAGTTGTTACACTGTATTTTTAAATGTGTATTATTTTTTATTTTGTTATTTTTTAGTTCAATCATTTTTCTCTGCAACTATTGTTATTTTAATTTTTTCCCCCTAATATTTTTGATCCATGGCTGATTAAATCCACAGATATGGAAGGCCAGTTGTAAAGGCAAGGATAATGGAGAAAAGTGATACATGTGAGAGATTTAGAGGACAGAATTTTATAAGAAAAAAGGTGATCCACTTATACCCAGCTTATTGTGACCCTGATATAAGTATAAGACCTTTTGCAAAGGGTTGTGCATGAGGTGTTGTGCATCGAGGCCAGATTGCAGTGGATATAAGGAGTGGGTGGGAAGTGAGAAATAGTGGCATGGCCACAACGTATAGACACATCACTTTTTCTCCTGAGGTCCTTCCTTTTTTTCTTGCTCTTTCAGCCTTTACTGAAAGCATGATCTAGAATAGTACTGTCCAATGGAAGTTTCTTCAGTGATAAAAATGTTCTTATGTGTACTGTTCAGTATGGTGGCCACATGTGTCTGTGAGCCACACAGTTAAGCACTTGAAATGTGGCTGGTACAAAGTGAGACATACTGTAAATGGAAAATACACACTGGATTTTTGAAGACTTAGAATTGAGAAAAAAAAAAGAATATTAAATACCTCAATTTTAAAATATTTGTTACATGCTAATATTTTGGCTGTATTTGATTTAATCAACTATATTAAATTTCCTTTTCCTTTTTAAGTATAACTACTAGAAGATTTATGAATAGATTCATGGCTTGTATTGTGGTTCTTATAATATTTCTATTGAGTCATAATGTCTCAGAGATAGATATTGTATATATATCTCTTCACTTTTTTTTTCTGACAGGGACTACAGTCTTTTATTTATATATAAAATTAACACAAAATGGGAACCCAAACATTGAAAAAGTGTCACAAGCACAATATTTTTCCTTTACACTTAGGGAATGAATATAGTTTAAAGACTATAAAAACCAGCATGGCTGAGGTTGAGGTTTAGAGCCTTCTGTACAAATTATTTGACGTCCCTGAGCCGCAGCCTCCTTGTCAATGTAGGATAATAATCATAGTTATAAAATTATTACAATAATGAAAAGAGATAAAATACATGTATAGTTTGTGACCCATTATAAAAAACCAGCTCATTGTATTCTCTACTTCATGTAAAAATATATATCTGTAGACATAGACACTGAGGATGTTTGCTATGTACTCGGTGCTAAGATCAGTGTAAACAGTTAAAGTCAATGCAGCATACTTAGCTTTTCACAAAGACATCATTTCATACTTCATTCCCAGTGGATCAAATGAACATTACATTCACTATAACATGAAGTTAAAAAAGTTTCTTATCAGCTTCAGCTGAAAGATGCTGAAAGTATGCACATTATTATTATTTTGCTATACTTTTTTTTTTTAATTTCAGCATATTATGGTGGTACAAATGTTTAGGTTACATATATTGCCTTTGCCCCACCCAAGTCAGAGCAAGCATGTCCATCCCCCAGATGGTGCGCACCGTACCCATTAGATGTGAATATCCCCATCCCCTTCTCTCCCCTTCCACCTGTCTGACTCCTGAAGGATGTTACTACTATATGTGCACGTAAGTGTTGATCACTTAATACCAATTTGATGGTGAGTACAGGTGGTGCTTGTTTTTCCATTCTTGTGATACTTCACTTAGTAGAATGGGCTCCAGCTCTATGCAGGATAGTACAAGAGGTGCTAGATCACCATTGTTTTTTGTAGCTGAGTAGAACTCCATGGTACACATATACCATGTTTTATTAATCTAGTCATGTCTTGATGGGCACTTGGGTTGTTTCCACATCTTTGCAATTGTGAATTGTGTTACTGTAAACATTCTAGTGCAGATATCTTTTTTATAGAATGTCTTTTTTTCCTTTGGGTAGATGCCCAGTAATGGGATTGCTGGATCAAATGGTAGTTCTACTTATAGCTCTTTGAAGTATCTCCATACTACTTTCCACAGAAGTTATACTAGTTTGCAGTCCTCTATCTTTTCACCTTTTGTAAGATTGAGCAGAAAGGTAAAGGACACTTTGA
>NW_012139858.1:2731519-2732519 GCF_000956105.1 Propithecus coquereli
CGCCCGGCCTGTGGTGGCAGTTTTTAGAAAATGTTTCTCACCCTTAAAATTATATTTCCTATTTAAATCTTTATCTTTTATTGTGGCATAAGCTTAGAAGAGCCCAGTCTTACCTAATTTTTGCTACCAGTTTGTTAACCATTTGTTTTAATGACATTGAAAAATTTGTTTCTCCACTGATGTAAAATGCTACCTGTAATAATATACAGATTGAGTATCTGTGTTAGTCTGTTTGCATTGCTATAAAGGAATACCTGAAACTGAGTAATTTATAAACAAAAGAGATTTATTTGGCTCATAGTTCTGCAGGCTGTACAAGAAGCATGGGGCCAGCATCTGCTTCTGGTGAGGGCCTCTGATAGCTTTTACTCCTGGAGGATGGTGAAAGGAGGAGCAGACATGTCACACTGTGAGAGAAGGAGAGAGTGAGAGAGAGAGGAGGAAGGGCCAAGCTCTTTTAAGCAACCATCTCTCCTGTGAACCAACAGAGCAAGAACTCAGTCATTACTATGGGTGGGGCACTAAGCCACCCCCATGACCCAAACAACCTCCCACCAAGCTCCACTTCCAACACTGGGGATCAAATTTCAGCATGAGATTTGGAGGGAACAAACATCCAAACCATATCAGTATCCCTTATCTGAAATGCTTGCAAACAGAAGTGTTTAATACTTTAGAATTTTTTGGATTTTGCAATATTTGTGTTATACTTGCTTTGAACATCCCTAATCCCAAAATCCAGAATCCAAAATGCTCCAGTGAGTGTCATGTTGGTGCTCAAAAAGTTTCAGATTTTGGAGGATTTCAGATATTTAGATTAGGGATACTCAGCCTGTACTAAATTCTTAAATATAATTGAGTCTGTTTCTGGAACTAATAATAATGTTTAAAAAATGAATTCGGGGCCGGGCGCGGTGGCTCACGCCTGTAATCCTAGCTCTCTGGGAGGCCGAGGCGGGGGGATTGTTTGAGCTCAGGAGTTCGAAACCAGCCTGAGCAA
>NW_012139858.1:2744736-2746644 GCF_000956105.1 Propithecus coquereli
TCTTGAAAGGAAATGTGCATAGATGGCAGGATTAAAATTGTGGAAATTTTCGTCCTTCCAGAGAATTAGCCTTATATTGTTATCAAAGAATAGCATTGCCTAAACAGGCTTTCTTCGTTTTATAGGCTGTGTATATTTAGTGATTTCAAGAATAGTATATTAATTAGGAAGCTTTTTTCTTTTGTCTATTTGTTACAGATTATTGTTTAACAGAAGAGAATCTTCTTATTTTGCTATTGGCTGCTTTTTGACAATAGCTGGAGGGAGGCTGGAACATAATTTAATATTGGCTCATTCACATAAGACTAAATGTAACTGTGGTTTGAAGACTGCTTTCAGTTTAGTCTTCTGAGTGACTACTGTGCCTGAGAATGTGCCAGGTGTTTAGAATCCAAAGGCCTGGCTGTTTAGGGGGTTCATGGTCTAGTCAGGGAGAAAAACATTGTTGGATTTTCTTTTATTTCTTGGGTGGGGGGAGTCAGATTTTACTGTTCATTTTAACAGTGCAAAACTATTGCAAAATTAGCAGGTAATACCAGTCATTTCTAATTTCTGAAATCTTTTGTGTAGGTGAGACGTGGAATCCATTAAAATTGCATTATCAGTTAAGAAACGTGCGGGAACGATTAGCTAAAAACCTGGTGGAAAAGGGCGTATTGACAACAGAGAAACAGAACTTCCTACTTTTTGACATGACAACACATCCCCTCACCAACAACAACATTAAGCAGCGCCTCATCAAGAAAGTACAAGAAGCTGTTCTTGACAAATGGGTCAATGACCCTCACCGCATGGACAAGCGCTTGCTGGCCCTCATTTACCTAGCCCATGCCTCGGATGTCCTGGAGAATGCTTTTGCTCCTCTTCTGGATGAGCAGTATGATTTAGCCACCAAGAGAGTGCGGCAGCTTCTCGACTTAGACCCTGAAGTGGAATGTCTGAAGGCCAACACCAACGAGGTTCTGTGGGCCGTGGTGGCAGCATTCACCAAGTAACTGCTCAGAATGCAATGCTCTCCTTTCATGTGAACCAGTAGTTTTTCTTCTATTGACTTCTGGTTTTCTGCAATTTGTACTTTCCCACACTACAATTGGCTTTTGTTTTAAGAAATGGTGGGTGGCTTTTTCTTTTTTGTATGTATGCAGGATTCTGCTGGTACGAGAGGCCTTCCTCTTTCTGTTTTTAAAAAGTTTTACTGCCATATTGGCATTCCATTCCCTGTTGCCATTCTCACTGTCACGTGTTTTGGGTTTCTGATATACTTTGACTTTCAAAGTACCTCCAGTCTCCTCACACATGCACAGCTTTTGGATTACCTCAGTTTGAGTTTTCCCACATGTGCATGTATATCTAGCATTCTGCCTGTGATTCAGACAGAAGTCACAAAAAGGCCTTCAACTCACCAAAGGTAAATATCTGTATCTATTAGGACATTTTATACATAGACCGCAGTTGAGATGTATACTTAGCAAAATTATTTTTAAATTGAAACAACACAGTAAATACTTAATATAAAATGCCCCTTGGATTTTGCTTCCCATGTAAATCTGTTGTATTATTACACTTGTTATAATTTTAACTATTAAATCATAAAGGTCCAATTGTTTCACAAAGCCAGTTTGGGATGGGCTGCATTCCAGTTATGCTGTATATAGTTTGAATTATATATAAATTGCCCCTTTTTCTGGCCGCCCCTGCCCCATCTTAGTATTTTGCAAGATTTAATTAGCTGTACACCTGGTGCCCCTCACTTGCTTCAGAAGTCATTGTTATATGATGGCAAAATAGACCTCTCATTGAAGGACAGAGAAAAGATGTGTATCTGATGGGTCCCAGATTTTTTTGAGCTGTGCCATTCATGGTACTCTTTGCCTATGCATCTCCTTTTTGGATTTTTTTTTTTTTTTT
>NW_012139858.1:2747691-2748053 GCF_000956105.1 Propithecus coquereli
TTACAGAACTTTCAAGGACAAACTTTTAAGTTCTAAGATAAAGCTATTACTTAACAGAAGGGTTAAACAGAGATATAGTGGCTCCATATTTCTTTGTCTAGTTATTGCAGTTAGAGACAGGTCATCAGAAGTCAAGCAGGAACTGTCCCTTGGGCTAATTGTTTTTAGCCGCAGGTATCTGTCTCTGGGCAGATACTCTTTGATCAGCTCTCATCCCGTGATTCCACGTGGACCTTGCTTTGTCCTTCAAAGCAGGTGAGAACCATGGGGTTGAGACCGCAGCAGTCACCTTGGAAAGCAGCTGCTACTGATCTTTAAGATGCCCTCCTGAGGTGGAGCAGCTTTTGATATGCAAACTAACA
>NW_012139858.1:2748103-2749740 GCF_000956105.1 Propithecus coquereli
TTGTAGAAAGATTCAGTCAAGCTAATTAACATTTATTGCCTCACCAACTTATTTTTTTGTGGTGAAAACATTAAAAGTCTATTCTTTCAGCAATTTTGAAATATATATTTTTATTTACTCTGGTACCATGTAGTGTATTGATCACGAAAAATTATTCCTCCAGTCTGAGACTTGTACCCTTTGATCAACATCTCCCTTTTCCCCATCCTTCCTCTCCTAAGCCTCTGATAACCGTTTTTTTACTGTTTTTATGAGATTGAATTTTTAGATTCTACTTATAAGAAAGATCATATAGTACTTGTCTTTTGTGCCTGACTTATGTCACTTAGCATAGTAGAACAAAAGTTGTTTTGACCTGTTACAGTTGCTATCCTTATTAATGCTCAAAATGTCCTGTCTTCGGCCAGTGGAACCCTCTTCAAAGATCCTGAGTCTTTTTGACACAATTTGTCTTTGATAACCTCCTGGTATGGTAAGATATTCAAGGTTTGTTTTGTAATTTGCCATATCTGGAATCATCCCTTTTTCTAAAAAGCCATGGTGTCTTTTAGCATGAAATGGTATTTCAAGACTAATCTGTGCTTTCAATATACTTATAGTGCCTTAATCATTGCTTCTGGGGAGAATTGTGTGTTTGTGTGGTGTATGTATGTGTGTATAAAACAAAGTACCTCAGTTCTGGAGGTGAATGGTGGTGATGGTTATACAACATCAGTATGCTTAACGTCACTGAACTTTACACTTAAAAATGGTTAAAATGGTAAATTTTGTCATAATAAAAAGAAACAAAGTGCTTTATGAGTTTACACTGATACTTCAGATTCAAATTTAGAATTGATAGTGTTTTTCTGTCTTCTGGCTTAAAGCTATATTTCTACTTTTTCATATTGAGATTCCTGGCTCTCAAGGAAATTGATGGTAAATTAAAATATCACATAATTATTAAATATCCATTTGCTTTCTCCCACACACGACGTTCTCAAAATAACAATGTCAACACAACACCAGCAATATATTTGAAGAATTTGAGTTTTGGATCCTATTTCCTGTAGTTTCTCTTCAGTGTGTGGTTTTGAGAGTGCGTAGCCTGCATCAGCCTTGCCTCTTTCATTAGACTTCACACCCTTGCCCACCATGAGAGGGTGAAAACGTCCACGTCCAGCTGCTGCTATCCAGTTGGTCCTCTGAGCTTTCGTGATGATTATGGTGGGGTCATTCAGATGCCCTGTTGCTTCCTTATACTTCCCTTGCACAGATCACGATACCCAGTTGGCCTCAGTGGTAGGAGTGGTTTGTCCCCACCCACCTGTATATTTGGGGTTTGTGGGGGTACCTTTGTATCTAGTTTTGCTGTGGATATTTACTGTGTTTTTTCTATATCATTTGTGTGTGTTTCCTGGATACGCTGGGGGAAGGTATGGGGAGATGGTAAAACTATGCCAGTGTTCCGGCATCTTGCTTGGTTCTCCTGGGATATCCCCCAGTGGTTTTTAGTTTGTATGAAATCTGGTTAAAGTATAAATCTGTTGCCTTATAGATTCTGAATTTAGCTCATGCTTAGAAGAGCCTGTTCACTTTGTGACTAAAACATGTTTAGCTTTTGTGGATCATTTCTGGGTTTTTGTTTTGTTTCCTTT
>NW_012139858.1:2749790-2750461 GCF_000956105.1 Propithecus coquereli
ATTTGTAATTTAGTTTCCAACTGGCCAAAGGAAGGGTTTCTCAGAGACGTGTTACAGTGCTTAACATTATTCTTAGGGAATGTAGTGAGTTTTGCCTTAATTTTCCTGTCACTGATACCCACTTTGATGCCACTTAGCACTATTGAGATGTTTTCAGACTCTCTACTCATAAACAGTTTCTTTTTCTTACATCATGTATGCTAATGCACATTGGGCTTTAGTTTAGTATCATATCTTAGACCACCAAATTTCCTTTGATAGTTTATGTACATACCATAAATTAGAATGGCACATAGAGGATTGAATCTCAGCATTTGAGATGACTGTGTACTTCTGAAATTTACCTGTTGAGTGACATTTTATGAATGAAGCTTATCAATATAAATGCTAACTGAACTTGGTTCTCAATTTGGGCTTTATTGCACTATTCCCCCCCACCTCCCCAATTGAGCAGTGAAAAGATGAGAAGTCTAAAAACTTTTTTTCAAGTATTTAAATGCAATTAGGACTTTGTAAAACAGTGTCCATTTGAATTAGGAATTTGGGTAAAATGTGAGGCTGATACTTAAGTTATCTTTTTCTTTAAGAGATAGGGTCACACTCTTGTTACCTAGGCTGGAGTGTGGTGATGTGATCATAGCTCACTGTAACCTGAAACTCCTGGGCTCAAG
>NW_012139858.1:2754161-2757548 GCF_000956105.1 Propithecus coquereli
CTTTCTTGGGGAAAAAAAATCAAATGTCAGTCCTAGCAGATGTTGCATGTAAATGGGTAGCAAGTAATGACTACAACTCAGATGATTAAGAATTTTGTAATAGGAAGCTCTGCTATGTTTTAATTTTTTATATACAATTATGATAATTAGCATCATAAGCCTATAAATCTTTGCTTTTTAAAGTTTATTTTTACTATTTCTTTATCACTGTTTATCGTACCACCATTGGTTTAATAATGTAAATAATATACATTGAACAAATTAAATGTCAAATTTTTGTTACCATAGTTCATATTAATAGTGGGGCTTTCAGGTGTTTAGAGTTTTTTTTGTTAACATTCAATGCAAAAGTACTAGATGGTGTATAACTCTAGAGTTGAATTTTAAGGGATTCCTTAATATGTATACTATCTTTTTATCTGAAGTAATAAATAAACTATGATCTTGAAAGTGCCTGAATCAGAGCAAGCATGTCATTTGTATTTTTGTGTTCTCAAGTTTTCTTTCAAGTGAAGTTTTACTTAGTATAACATCGTGATATTTTAATGTAGGGGTGGCAGACTTTTCCTTAAAGGGCCAGATAGTAGATATTTTAGGCTTTGTGAGCCACATATGGTGTCTGTTGCAACTCCTTAACTCCGCTGAATGAAAACTGTCACAGACAATACAAAAAAATGGGCTAGGCTGTGTTCCAATAAGACTTTGTTTATAAAAACAGACAGCTGGCCATGGACTGTAGTTTGCCAGCCTTGGTTTTAATGCATGGAAAAAAGATTTTCTACCCATTAAAATAACTCCTTTACCTCCAAAAGTGACACTATTAGTGGTAATTAAATATAGAAACTATTAAAGTTTCTTCCCATAAAATAAATACTGTAAACTGTTAGCAATATACGGGAATTTCTTACCAGGTAAAAATTTACTGTTTTTCACTTGAAAAGATTTTAGAAGTGAGGTGTAATAGATGTTTCTAAGGTTTTGTTCACTTCAGCAGCAGCATTGACCTTCCCAAGCATGGGGAAAAGGGCCTCGCCTGAACTTCCAGTGTTTGTTTCAGAGCAGAGTACACAGCGAGCTCTACCTGTGTGTAGCCCTAACTTTAGCACGCTTCTGTATCCAGAGGAGAGGAAAAGTAGTGGCTGCTGGTGGTGGTATCTAGAGCTCTTTCTCCTGTAGAATGTTGCTTACAGTTGTCTGTGATGCAGGAATGAGGTGACTGCATGGAAATAAAAGTTCTCTGTGGTAGTAGCTGTATTTCCACAAGGTTTATGCCACTTCAGTCAAAAGCCTTCAGATCCAAGAATCAGGCAGTGAATGTACTATAATAAAACTTAAATAGACATCTGTTGTGGAGAGAATTAGTAGTTGGTGTTTCTTTCTGGCTTCTTTATGTTGTTTAATTGAGGAGTGTTCCTGAAAATAACCTGATCTAGTAGCTTATTAAGTGCATGCTCTGTGCCTAGTTAAGTATTTTGTATCTCATTTTGACCTCCCCAAATTCCAATTGCTGTCTTCACTTAGTGAAGTACAGGCTCAGAAAGGATGATATGCCCAGTCTCACACTATCTAGTGAGTGAGCAGCAGTGGCGACACTCAGCTCAATCGTGCCTTCCTTATCTGGGCACTCAGAGGGCTGCTTCTGTCAGAACAGAGCAGCAGGCCTGCAGACAGTTCTCATGGATGGTGCAAAATAAGATTAAAGGACATCCCTCCTTTATTCTAATATCTTGGTATAGTTTATGTTAATTATCTTTGAGGGATGAAAAAGTTGACCAACTTCCATATGTTCTCAGAAGGTGGCAGCATTGTCAAGTGTCAATGACCAAGAATGCGCCCCCCCCAGCCTGCTGGCACAGCATTGACCAGTGTGATCTGTGACTCAAGCCTTCCCATTGTTTGTAAACAGATAGGTACAATACTCCTTTTAAGCATAGCAAACCCTTGAATTTGGTCATATCCCAGAAGAAAGGGAAAGAGGCTGGTGTCGGTTCAGTGGCAGCATAGGAGCGGTAAGTAATAATACCCAGCCTGATGATGAAGGTCTGTGACTGCCAAGCTTGGATACCACCAGACGCAAGTTTATGTAAGGTACTTCATGAAGTTTAACTTCCAACTGTGACCTCTCCATCTTGTATTAACTTATATTGTCAGATAATACTGCTCCATTTCACTTTTGTCCAGATTAAGATGACGGGCAAACTGAGGTAGTTTCCAATTCCTCGCAGCCCATTGGGTCCCAGAATGATATACTTGGCTCTTGTAAGTTCTGCGCAAATGTCCTATGTTCTTTACCAGCAGCAGTAAAGTGGTGGTATTAGTGTTTATAACCTTGCAAGCTATTCTTCATAGGGGTGTGGATGGTAACATAGTTTAACTAAATTGATATCCACACTTTCTGAGACCATTGTTAGAATTATATAGTTGTTAACTCCTGGTAGAACAGTGGTATACTGTGACTCCCACTAGCATCATTATACGCTGATGTGCATTTTACTTTTTGCACTTATGTTGTGGAGAGCTTTCAGGATAAATACACATCATTTTTACTTTTTTGTTTGTTTGTTAAGAGACAAAGTCTTGCTATGTTGCCCAGGTTGCAGTGCAGTGGCTATTCAAAGGTGCAATCATAGTGCATGGCAGCCTCGAACTCCTGGCTTCAAGCAATCTTCCTACCTCAGTCTCCTAGTAGCTGGGTCTACAGGCACATGCCACCTCACCTGGCTCACATCATTCTTTTGAATGGCTTCATTGTATAGTTTAGTTACATCTTCCATTAACCAACGTTTGGGTTATTCTCATGTTTTTTATTGTTACCAATAGTATTATAATGTATGTTTTTGTACATGTCTTTATATTTCTCTGATTTCTGTAGGGGCAATTAATAGGAACGGATTTGCTCCAAGAATATACCTTGAGAACGTAAGAAAGCCAAATTGATTTCTAATATTTACATTAACTTACACTTTGACCAGTAACGTGAATGCTGGTTATACCCTAGCCGACATGGTAGTTATCATCAGTCCCGGTCTATTTTAATTATTGAGGGGTTGATTATCATTTACTGTCTTCATTGATAATTTGTATTTGAATTACCTATTCATGTTTTTTATCCATTTTTTCCTAATGGGCATTGACCTTCTTATATATTGATTCACCAGGACTTAACCCTATGTCTGTGATGCATCTGGGTTTCCCAGTCTTTCAAGCTGTTATAGGTAAGTTTTGCTTTCTTTTATGTTCATAAATTGTACGGTGCAGGGCCTGAGCATGCAATCAGTGGAGATCTCATTTGTTCTAAGGAGATATGCCGGCCTTGTTTCGATCCTTTTATGGGGTTAGCAGCCTTGCTATTTGATTCCTAGATCCTGTGATTTATTGGGATTGTGG
>NW_012139858.1:2760078-2760404 GCF_000956105.1 Propithecus coquereli
TTGAGATTTCTACAGTGTTGAGTCATCCTTTATGTCCCTTAATAGAATTTTGTAATTTTTTTTAGGTCTTGACAGTCTTTGCTAAGAATAAATTTAATTTTCAGTTGCTGTTGTTAGTAGAATATTTCTCCCATGATATATTCTTACTGGTTATTTATAGGAAAGCTGTTGTTTTGGTGAATGTTAATTTTTGTAGTCACCATATTGAATTCTCATATTTTTAATATTAATAGTTTTTCAACCAGAGTTTTTGTGTTTATGTGTACCCAACTTTGGCATGAGCAAATCCTGATACTTTTGATTTTGCTCACCATTTTTCTCTTTCT
>NW_012139858.1:2762874-2766083 GCF_000956105.1 Propithecus coquereli
TGTACAGGCTATTTCATATTATTGCACTTACTCTTTAATATATAAGGCATTTTATTTTACATAAATAAAGGATAATGTATAATATCATACAACAGGTGTGGTGCCAACTGAATCAACCGTCAAATTCAATGAGATGTGAGTGAGAGGATGGAAATGAAACCAGCCTACTTCAATCTTCATGGTATATTCTTGCAACTATGATTTACATGTTATAACACATTTACCCTCACAGCTTATTGTGAATGAGTGACCAGTTTAAAAAAAAAAAAAGTTTTAGTAGGACGATACCATTAGTGTTCACTTCAGGAAGTGTGGGAATTTATTAGACTAATTAGAAATACCAGTCATGCCTTGAACACTGAAGACAAATAAATAGCATTCTATCTCAGGGTCAAAGATAGTTTAGCTTTTGCGTCTTCCCCTTGAATTCCAACTGTTGGCCAGGGAACCCTTCTGGCAAGAGCTAGTAGAAAAGGCTGATGACTTTAACAAGTGTAGTAAGCCAGAGGTCTACCCTTGTACTCTCTTGATAAGAGGATCAAGGAGACCATTTATTCCATTGCTCCACATTGATCTAGAAATTCCTGTCTGCTCACACAGAACTAGGCATTTCTTATTAGTAGGCATAGCTGTAAGAGTGGAGGCAAAAAATGGTTTTCAGTGTTGACTTCGAATAGGCTCTTGTCATTTAGGCAAGAAAGCATAAACCATGAAACTGACCGTAGAGACTTAAAAAAACAAGCTAGCATGCACCTTGCACTGACTTCCTATAGTATCCTACCTGTAATTGTAGTGAAAAGTAGAAGCTAAATCAGACCTTTCTAGCTAACTGTAGTACTACATTCTCCTTTGTATAACCTGTTGAAAAATGAGAAATCTGGGCTCAGACAAGCCAGATATTTCAGTCCCATCTGAGGGACCTCTCTAGGGTGACTCCACAGATGCTTAGGGGGATTGGTCACTCAGAAAATGATGTACAGAGGTGACGGTTCAAGCACCTGCATGATCTGGGGGGTCACGGCCATAGACCCGAGCTGTGGATTATTTAAAGAAATATCTCCAACATAAAAATCTTAGTGTAATCATGTGTGCAGGTATGACAAATGCAATCTCCACCCGTATTCCCAGGACTCAGCGAGATGGTCTGTGCTACCTGAAAATTTCGGTTGTAACTACATAGTTCTGCTCCTTTACCTCGACAGTCACTCACCCTGTTTTCTTCCTCCTCCTCCTGACATTTTGATAAAGCTGGTGAGGGTTGGGATTTATCTAAGAAAATAAGATACAGTACGAGGGGAGAAAAGCCAACTTTGGCTACTACGAAGATCGTGCTTGGAAAGGAGGAGCAGCCAGGGCAAGTTTCAGTAGCAGCGTGAGTCACAACAGTCTTCTGCAGGAAAACATTTTTGGCAAAAGCAAGAATTTGCAAAACAAGAACAGCAAAAACTCCAGTCATTGCAGAGTTATGTCATTACACCAGGTCAAGAAAAGAGATCCAGTGCTCAGAAATGTTATATTTCTTAAACATGTTGGGAAAGAGGAGAAAAGCCAAACAAAAAAAGTCCCCTAAAAGGATTATTTCAAGCTCCTCTATTTGGAATGTAAATATAATGCCTATGTTTATAAATACAAGGACAATTAAAAAGATACTTAATTTCTAAAAATTTAATGGTCGGGGTGCATAATACATAGAATGGAAACCCAATGACTGCTATTTTTGCCTGTTCTTGTGTTGATTAGTCTTGAATTCAAGCATTTTTGAAAACTAGATGTAAAGGTGCTTTCAGATCCGGAACTTTCTGCTCCTTATAAGCAGCAAAGCTCACGGCTATTTAGTACAGTTTATCAGAAGTGCTATTCCGTGAAACAGCCTTATGACTTATACTTTTATAGATAGGAAATGATCAACGCATCATGGTGATCGATAACCCATTGAGTTGAACTCTGCATACATTATACATTACACTCAAAAAAATATTACTTTCTGTATTTTGCTTTTTCATTTTCAGATAATTCCTGAGCTTAGCCTAACAATTAGGTTATAATTCATTTTAAATCTCATTCTGTTTTCAGGGTAACATATATAGACCAACAGCTCCTCCTTCCATTGAATGTGCCTAAAAGCACTGCCATTTACTTATAAAATTATATAAAACTATAGTCCTTTTAGCTATAACATTAGTGTTACCCTCAGACTTTGTTAGTTTCCTAATCACCAGGATTAGGTATAGTTGGGAGAGTTGGCAAGGGGGATGCAAAGGTCTAGCTAAAGGTTTCAAATGAAGAAGGGCATGTCACATCTTGTATCCCCATCAGCAAACATAAAAGGTAGGGGACAGGCACTGGAACGAAAGGAACTCCTCCTGGCCCGAGTGATCCAGGCAGAAGGCTTCCAGAGTTCAACTTCATTGCTGTTGCACACACAATAGGTCAGGCTACATGTATAAGTATAAACTTGGAGATTTTTATAGTCCTTGTCTATACCAATGTTTGTTTCAAGAACTCATTGTTTAAAGAACTCATTTTGATTTGCTGAAGACGGGAACTGATAAAAGGAGATTCCTGTTAAAATTTACGAAGAATTCCTATGCTTTCTAATTACTAACTGCACAGGTCCCTCTGGAACAGACTTCATAATATTCCAGGCATCGAAGTGCATGAGCCCAACCAAGGGTTTCCCATTAATAGCAAGAATTTCATCTCCAGCTTCTATTATTCCAGCTTGTTCAGCTGCACCACCTATGAGAATAAATACAGAATAATGGCTTGGCATTTTATAGCATTCAAAAAAATTACAAGTAAACTAAAAGCTTGAGAAAAGTCTCTAAATGATATATATGCCTATATTGTTAGGATAGGAAAATATTTCTTAAACAAGACATAAGCATATATCCATAAAAATAAATTCAGCTCTAACCCCCCCAAAACACAAGATAAAAATAAGCAACTGACAAGGGGAAGATATTTTCACTATATTTGATCAACAGAGGGTTACCATCCGGACTAAAGAACTACAAATTAACAATACAAAATAAAAAGTTGGGCAAAAGAAATCAACAGCTAAAATCCAAATAGCCAGTAAATGCAGGAAAACAGGTTCAACTTTCGTTAACAGATATTGGCTGATAAATGTGAGTTCTGAGAATATGCTCATCAGTGACCGTGGCTGCTACTTATAAAGCTTAACATGGTTTTACATTATTAGCTTT
>NW_012139858.1:2766133-2767507 GCF_000956105.1 Propithecus coquereli
AGAGACGGGGTCTCGCTCTTGCTCAGGCTGGTCTCGAACTCCTGACCTTGAGCGATCCACCCGCCTTGGCCTCCCAGAGTGCTAGGATTACAGGCTATAGATTTCTTAATTTCAAACTGTTCATATATTCCTAGAATAAGGCTAAATTTTTATATGAAAAATTTTTTCAGACCTGACAACTAAAATTTTTAACTAGAAAGTGGTTTTATTATAACATTAGTTTGTTTTCCTTAATGTGCTGCTGAATTCTATTGGCTTACATTGAATCAGTTCAGTTCATCCTTTAGGACAAGAAAGGGAAGTTGGGTACCAGCTGATTTTAATCTTTATTGAAATACTTAACTGTTTGGGGGATTAGGAGGAGGGTTCGTGGAGTGATGGTGGCTGTGGCCTTATGGGGCAGGGTGAGCTGGGACAGCTAATCTCTACTGAATCTGTTAGTTGCAGGATCCTGTCTGGGGGCGCTCTCCTCAGATCAGACTATTCCTTGCCTGCTACTTCTCTGACCTGCTTAGATTGACCACCAGATGCCTGGGAAAATGAAAATGATCCCCCCTTTTCAACCTCACCTTCCCGACCATTCTGAGGCATGAAGATGACTCCAGTTCAGATGTTTCCTGCTTCTTAAAGGGCTCACCTTGTCCTTTATTCTTTCTCCAAGTTAATGACTTCAGTAGTGTTCTTCAAAACTTTCATGTCACCTGTGCTTTCGAGAGAAATGTATCCCATTTCGTTGTTCTCATTTGGTTTGGTCTTTTAGGTTTTATTATACATGGTATGTAGTTTTCCAGATTCATAGACTGGGTTTGTGGCTATTTCTGTATTAAAACTAGAGTTTCCCTTTTTGTTCATTTTATTGGGTTTCCAGGAGGAGGGAAGTTAAGCAGACACGTGCTCTCTCCCCTAGGAAAAAGCTCTACCCAAGTAGGGGCAGGCTGAGCCAATCAGAATCTTACTTTTCGGTTGTATGTGGAAAATCAGGCAGGCAGTGCTTGTATGTCCAGAGGGAGTCTGATGATGCCGTAAATGCATAGTTTCCAACTTCAACTGGCCCGTGCTGTATCACATTCTGTGTGGTTGTGGGATTTTTCTCTAGGAATAGGGGTATAGGAACCAAGATGCTGGCTAGTTGGAAGGGTCCAGGACTGGCTGGTAAGACAGGAAACAGTGGGGCAAGGGATCTTGCCTATGGGGAGCACAGAGATTGATAAGCTCTACCCTGGGGTTCTAGTGTGAATAGAGAAAAGGGAACAAAAGGATGGAATTCTGATTGATAGAAAATTGACAGTTGTTGAGGGATTAGAAACTGAAGACAGGAAGTAGTGGGAGAAAGTGACCAGGAGGTTGTGATAAGAGTGGGATGTTTAATTGTAA
>NW_012139858.1:2771417-2791600 GCF_000956105.1 Propithecus coquereli
AAATAAAAATTTTCTCAGAAAGCTTAATTAGATCTAAAAAGACTGAGCGGATATATCTATTTCATCCTAAATTTCTGAACATCATTGAAATAATATTTTATATTTATATACATGTAATTACAGTTGATTATAAAAATTGATAAAATACAGCCTGGGAGAAATCTAAGAAATCCAACATACCCAAGACAAAAACATTTTATGATGATAATGGTTAGAGGCAGATACTATCATTAGAAGAGAGACCTTACCAGTATCAACTCTGTAGTGGGAGCAAAGAGAATGATTTAGTCCCAGCCATTGCTTTCTCAAGGTGCACATTTTTGGAAGGACCAAAGCACCGCTGTTTAACATAACCAATTATACCTGTGTTAACACATGTACCCAATGTCCTGTTCTAGAATAGTAACTAAAGGCCCCAAGCAGGTTACATGAAACAAGAATTTTGTGAGTGTTCCCCTAGGCCTAAGGGTATCGGGTTCCAACCAAAAACAGAGGGAGCACACAGAGGAGCAATCAGACTGGGTTTTGGTCTCAAGTCTGTGACTTCAGGCAAGTTGCAGATTTCTCTAAAATTCAGTTTGCTCATCTGCAAAATGGTGATGGTAATAATGTGTGTTGTTTTCCCACTAGGTTGTTAGAAGGAATGAATGAGATAAAGTAGATTAAAGTCCTTTAGGAGACAGTGTTGTGCAGAGCAGAGGTGGTGCCAGGTTTGAGACTTACTACATTTTCACATGAGAGAGAAAAAAACCTTGTTTCAATCACTGTTGTTTTGGATTTTCTAGTACACGAGGCCAAGCTGAATCCTACCTGATTTGAGCAGGATATGTCTCTTTCCATTTACTGATGCTTGTATTTTAATGTCTTTTAGAAAGCTTTTAGGCTTTTTCCAAAAAAGGTCTTGCATAGCTTTTGTTTGACACATTCTTTAGGTCCCTTACAGTTGTTAGAACCAAATGGTGTCACACTGCATTTGGGTTTTTTCATTCCACACTGTGTTTGAGCTGGTCCCGGTGGATATATATAGAGATTTAATTTATTTCTCCAACTGCTATTTGGGTTTCCTTTTGATGAATATATTTCATCTATCATTCTGCTACAAATAGAAATTTAAATTGTTTCATAGCTTTTTATGTTTTCATAGCATTTTAGTAAGCACTGCTAAAATTTTCCCCAGAGATGAACCAACATATACTTGTACCAGAAAGAATAAGCGCTTTCCTTTGTCCACATCCTTGCCAACACCATAAATATGAAACTTATTTTTGACCAACTCAATAGATTAAAAAAAACAATTCCTGATAGTTAACAGTTTTCACCCAATAACTAAGTTTGAGCATCTTTCTGTGTTTCTTGGCCATTTAGGTTTTAACTTTTGTCAATTTTCTATTGTTTCCTTTACCTAAACCCTTACAAATTTTGTCTTTTTCTTGCTAAATTATAGGTCTTTATATATTCCGGATATTAACCCTTTGTTGGTCAAATATATTGTAAATATCTACTAGTCACTTACATTTTTATACTTATAAAATGTTTACTATATGGCAAAAAAATTCATAAGAATATGTGTTTTTCTGTTATCAAACGTATTTGCTAACATATAGGAAATTCTATTGATCTCTATGTAGAGTGTGAATTCATCAGTCTTGATGAACTATTTATATTGGCTTGACTCTTTTTTCTAGGAAGAACATAATTTGCTAATAATGACAAATTGTGTTCCAATGTTTCTAATTTTTATGCCTCTTCTTATTTGTTGCTTACTTATTTGGTAAAATGATGAGAAACATTTGAGAAGTGATCCAAACCTATAACTGTACTACTAGTGACAATGTACACTGCTGCCTCATACAGGAATTTAAAAATAACTATTTTCAGACTGGGTGCGGTGGCTCACGCCTGTAATCCTAGCACTTTGGGAGGCTGAGGTGGGAGGATTGCCTGAGCTTGGGAGTTCCAGATCAGTCTGAGCAAGAACAAGACCCTGTCTCTACTAAAAACAGGAAAAAATTAGCTGGGCATTGTAGCCTGTGCCAGCTACGTGGGAGGCTGAGGCAGGATTGCCCGAGTCCAGGAGTTTCAGGTTGCAGTGAGCTATGATGATACCAGTGCAGTCTACCTGGGGTGACTGAGTGAAACACTGTCTCCAAACAAACAAAAAATCTCCTATTTTCTAATTTTTTCATGGATAAAATCCCTGACCTTCAAGAAATCTTTAGGTATGTATATTGGTATTTAATTTATTATTCAGAGATTTTTTTTTATATTAGCCTTAGGCAAGAAATCAGTATTTCCTTATTTCTGCTGCTTGAGCTAAAAGCACAAGAAAAGAAAATGAACAGAAAACCGATACCCATGAAATTTTAAGTACAAATATGAGGTAAGATGACGGAATCTTTGGATAAGCTCTAAGTCTGTGCAAAGTAACTAGATTCACTAGTCTCCAAAAAGTGGAGGAGAGGGATCTACCATATAATATTGCAAAATACTTGAGTGCCTTCTCAGAAGAACAAAACTTGCAGGCTTGCACATGAAAGCATCTATTAATAAAATGCTAGGCTAGTCTGTGGAACAGATGCTTCTCTCTCTTCCTCCTCTATTTCCATAGCAGTTTTCATGGATTTCTGACCAGAAGCTAGAGACAAAGGGCCAAGAAGTTATTTAGGACATCGTATATCTGCTTTTCTGGAGGCAGAGCTGGAAGGTGTTCATATCTCCTGGGGCTGCTCCTCCACTTTAATGCTGCAACTACAGTCGGATTCCTCTAGCCTGGCCTCCCCAGCTGATCTCACCCTAGCGCTGCTTTAGCCAGCCTCAGCTCCAGTCCTTTGGCACCTTTTTGGGCTGTGTGCCTCTTGGCCTGCAGAGGCTATGTGTCCTGTGACTGACTATGGAGGCATCAACTCCAGCTCCCTTCTTGAATATCTTAAGATATCTAATTTAGCTATCACTCTTGAATGATAGTTTAGCTAGGTATAATGTTTTCAGCTGATTTGAGAAATTTTCCTTCAATTCTCTGAAGGTGTTATTCTGTCAGCTTCAGGCATTCACGCTGCCAGTCTGATTGTTGTACCATGTGAACAATCTGTGACTTTTCTGTTAGCTTTTTCGGTTTTCTTTTTATATTTTGAAACTTTGTTATGATATATCAAGGTTTATAGTTTTATAAAATTCAGCTGTTTTGCCCTTGATGAATTTTCTCAGTTCTGGAAAATTCTTAGTCATCATTTCTCTAAATATTTAGTATTTCCTATCTCTCATTCTGTTTTTGCCTTCCGGACCTCCTTATCCCTTATCACCCCCTTCTGTAGTTTTTATCTTTCTCTGTGATGCCATAAACAATGGCTTCTTCTGGGTTTTTTTTTTTTTTTTACAAATTCTGTCTTCATATGGACTTAGTCTACTTTTTAATTTTATTAGACTCCATTTTCACTAATGGGCGGGGGGGATGTGCTTTTTTTTTCCCCCTAGGAGGCAGGGTCTTGCTATATTCCCCAGGCTGTTACTCAGCTCCTGGGCTCCAGTGATCCTCCTGCCTCAGCCTCCTGAGTAGCTGGGACTATAGGCTGGTGCCACTGTGCCTGGCTTGCCTTTTGATTTTTTACATATGTGCGTGCTTCTTTTGAATACCCTCTTGGTCTTGTTTCAGAGATAATATTCCTGTCTTTATTTTTAAGGGGCTCTCCTGTTTATCGGGTCTGCTGGCAATGGACGTCCTCCTGCACCCTTTGAGGGCTGGCTCTTGTGAGCACTCTTGCAGTCGAGCTGCTTCACGCTTGCCTGAGCTTGGCTCTCTCTGTTCTACTGCTCTGTCAACCTGACCAGTTGGCTTCCTGAATCTGAGGTTCTCTCTCTGCCCTGGTCCCGTGAATTCAGACATCATACATAGCACAGACCTGACTCCTGCTTGCCCCCAGGGCCGCAAGCAGGCAACCTGTCCCTGGCTGCCACCTGACGGCAAAGCAGAGAGCAAGTCCGGGCCTCTGCATCGCAAGATGCCTGGTTCCCTTTGCCCGCGGGGTGCTCAGCTCCTGCCACGTGTGGGCACTGAGGCCCCAGCCTCCGATGCGCATTCAATTCTCGCTCTACTTCCTCTGGGCCGCAGGGCTGCAGCCGTGCTTAGCACCACTAGAAGCTTCACTTCCGCTTTTGATCTATGGAGATGTTTTTTAAAGCACAGCTCTCCATTAAAACAAATTTTTTTCCTATTAATACTGTGTGTCAGGAGAGGAAAGAAACTTTGGAATTATTATGTAATTGTAGGAATATACCACAAGGTTGTTAACTAGGTGGTCATTTAAAAAAAATAACCTTTAGCTGAGAAGAATTGACCTCATTACTTTCTGACCTACTTTTCTGTTACATTCTCTAACTTTAAATGGGTTTCTGATCTATCAGTAATTATAATATTGATATTGTTGGTACTATTGTATTATTAATATAATTGGTACAATTATACAGATTTTTTTTTTTTTTTTGAGACAGATTCTCACTCTGTCGCCTGGGCTAGAGTGCTGTGGCTTCAGTCTAGCTCACAGCAACCTCAAACTCCTGGGCTCAAGCGATCCTCCTGCCTCAGCCTCCTAAGTAGCTGGGATTACAGGCATGCACCACCATGCCCGGCTAATTTTTTCTATATATTTTTAGTTGTCCAATTAATTCCTTTCTATTTTTAGTAGAGACGGGGTCTCGCTCTTGCTCAGGCTGGTCTCGAACTCCTGAGCTCAAACAATCCGCCCGCCTCGGCCTCCCAGAGTGCTAGGATTACAGGCCTGAGCCACCGTGCCCAGCCTATAGAGATTCTTAACATAAGAGATTTTTGAAAACTGGCCAAGATCATAAGATGCATTATTCAAATTGATGAAGAGATTTCCATTTACCAACCATTTCAATAGTGTCTACCTCCTGTCTTACTTTCTTGCAGTCTAGTATTTTAAGTCAGTGAGATCTTGGCTGCTAGTATATACTTCTGACTGGCAAGTCTGAGGCCATTACTTAGCTTGCTGTGTTCACATCAATAACAGCAGTATCACTTAACAACACAGATGGAACATGGAGTGAGGGACTGGGGAACAGACTCTGGTGCCAGACAGCTAGGTGTGAGCCTGGTTCTGCCACTTACAGCTGTGTGCCCTGAGGTGGCTCCTTAACTCCTCTGTGCTCAGTCTCCCCTTCTGTAAAATGGGGATCACAGTATCTACCCGATAGGGTTGTCAGGTGGCTCCTCTGAGTTAAACGTCTAAAACAACAGGGCCAACACATATAAACTCTGTATGTCACAAAGCCACTAAAAACATTTTAGATTTTTAAAAACAAATTTGATTTCCAAATGAAAGGCACTAATGTTTCATTAAGACATACATGGAAAGAAAACAGGTAATCAAAGGCTGAGTTTTCTAGGACATTACCTTTGTACACTCTTTTAATGACCAGGGGCCCGTCTCCAGACACAGACGAAGATTTTCCTCCATCCAGACTCAATCCCAGCCCAGCTGAGGTCTTCAGCACTTCAACACACAGAGCATCATGTACAGCCACGCTTCTCCCTGCAGCAGTGGTGTTCGTTAAGATAAGAACGACAGGGTTGTTCATCGCACCATCTGTCCAAGTTCCCCCAAATGCACTGCTTCATGCACCATGTACTCCTGGGACCCTCGAGTCTAGCTTGACTTGCTTACATTTGGTCCCAGAGTGAGGGTTGCTCTCCCAACTTGGGAGCTCCACTCCTGGCTGTGTTCCTGCTGTACCTGCATCCTTTGTTCTTCTGTGTGTTTTCTGCAAGCATTGGAGAGTGCTGCTATGCCCAAGCAGAAATCCCCAGAAAACAAACTGCTCTTGTTAAGCCACGCACAGGTAGTGCACGTCTCAGTGAAGACTGACGTCACACTTGGGGAATCAAATTCGATTTCCTGCCAACCCCGGTTACCAATGATAGGGGAATATCACCCTCTGGTACTAAAAGTCGGCAGCCCCAAAATGCCCAGCCTCACGTGAGATGTTAAAATTGACGCCAAAGCTCCCTGGGAGCCTGCAGAGCTTCCCTCCTTCCCCCTCCTGCCACTTGTGCTCCTGCGAGGGGAAGCTCTGCCTCCGGGTGTGGCTGTCCTCACGGTACATGCACGGGCTGCCGCCACCAGCATCTTGCTCCGCTGTGGGGAGAAGCGTTTCCATGGAGATGTCTGCTCCACAGCAACTAACTCGCGTGCGCTGTGTGCTTGTCTGGCTGGGGATCATAAACTTGCTTTTTATTTCCCATCCTTACGTGCTGCACCAGCCAAGGATGTCAGAGCTAAGTGCAAAGGTGCTTTTAGTGGATTGGTAGGCAGAGGAAGCATCACAGATGGATTAAACTGTCCACTTAATGTATTCGTTAGGGCTGAGACCAAGCTAGCATCATCACCTCCACACATAAAGGCCAGTCCATTATTGTGGCTTAAAGAAGGCCACTCACTCTACATGGTCTCAAGGACATTTACTAACAGGAGCAGCAAGATTTTTCAGCAAGTGACTTGCTGTTAAACAGGAAAACGGGCCTATTACAGGCACCTCAACTCTGGCTACATACTGGAATCACCCGGGAACATTAAAAAAGTACTGGGGCCTGGTCCCCAGCCCTCGGCATTTTTTTCCTTTTTTTCTTTTTTTTTTTTTGAGACAAGGTCTTGCTCTGTCACTCTGGCTGCAGTGCAGTGGCATCATCATAGCTTACTGCAACCTCAAACTCCTGGGCTCAAGCGATCCTCCTGCCTCAGCCTCCCAGGTAGCTGGGACTATGGGCGCATGCCACCATGCACAGCTAATTTTTCTATTTTTTTTGTAGAGATGGGGTCTCATTCTTGCTCAGGCTTCAACTCCTGACTTCAAGCGATCCTCCTGCCTCAGCCTCCCAAAGTGCTGGGATTACAGGCGTGAGCCTCCATGTCCGGCCACGCCTCAGCATTTCTGATTTAGTTCGCCTGGGGAATTTCCTAGGCATCAGGATTTTTTTTAAAAAGCTTTCCAGGTGCCTCTCATGTCAGCTTACTGCATCAGGCCCCGAGTCTGACACTCTCAGTATATGGTGGGGAATAACCGCGTCGGACTAGGTAAACCTGGGGCAGAGAGGCTGAAGAATAAATACGAAAGAGGAACAAGTTTGAGAATAGGAATACGCTTAAGCCCCTCTTGGTGCTCACAATTTGGTAACTCTGCAGTCTCTGGTTCAAGGCCAGATGCCCCGAAGGTGCCACAGGATTACCTAATGATTATAAATGATGGGAGAACCTCTCATATCAGAGTTCACAAGGCTTAAAAACTCTGTAAGCTGTTAGGACTAAGTGCTAACTGGCCTCCTTTGGCAGTTTGTTTCCAGGGTCCCACTGAAAATCCACCAGACAGTCGAGACGGTGCTGGGCAACAGCCAGCATGACAAGGGCTGGTGGTTTGAGGCATTTCTGACATTGGGAAGGGCCTCAGCTATCCAGGAGAGGGAAAGTGAGACGACAGAGCAGAAGGAAGACTGCAGACACCACCACAGAGGCATCCGGACAAGAAGCACTTCTCGTTTGTTCAATGGGATCAGAGCCATTTTCAGCAAAGCCTTGCTCAGGCCACAACAAAGGCGAGTGGTGCAAAGGAATTCAGCTACCCGTGACTTTATCAGGGAGAGATGCTGAGGAGAAACGAAAGGTCCCTCCCAGAGGGCCGTGATCCGGCCTGAACTTCTGTAGACTCTGCTTTGTCCTCTCGACTAAAGAGAGACACTGCTGCTGAGCGCCGTGGTGGGGACGCCCCAGAAGCCTGCAGTACTCATCCGAGGGCAGTCGCTGGCCTGCGCCGCAGGAACAGATGCCGCACGTAGTTCCGAGGCCCTGAGTGTGGACGGCACATAGAGAACCTGTTTCTGAACCTCTTCTAGTGAGCTCTTCACGCTTGACTAAGGCTGCAGTGTCTGTTTTCAAACAACAAAACACTTTTGCCCCCTCTTCTAAAACAGGAAAGAATACCAAACTTGATGCTTCCCAAGGATAAATCTTGGTTCTGGAATTTCTCCCGCAACACTGACTCCCCCATCACAGGAGTTTCCTGTTGTACTTACCAGTGCTAACAAGAATAGGTAATATGAAACATTTAGAGGAGCTGTCATGCAGTTACTTTAAATCTTCAGCAGCGTGGCTTAAACTGCTGGGGGATTTTTATAATTTATTTAAAACACTGCTTTTGCAAGAACCATCCCCAACACACTAGACTTTGCTACATCTAATTTTGGGGATGCAGAATTTATCTGTTATTTTCCTTTATGTTCAACCAGAATCTGCTCTGCTGACTGTTGAGGTGACGTCTTACCAATGCCAGGCTCCAGGGGGATGATCTTTCTGGACAGTGAGCCCTTCCCATTGGCCGTGGGAGGCTCCTGCCTGGTGGAGGGCCTGGGCTGATCAGTCCTTTTCCTGATGACCACGAGGGCATCTTTGTGCAGCTGTGCCTGGTGCAGAACCTTCTGGACATCCCCGTGGGCTAAGCCAGCCAATGAGGTGCCATTGACTGACAGAAGGACATCCCCTCGGCTCATGGTCCCTTCCTGAGAAGCCGCCCCCTGAGAAAACACCCTGTGGACCTGGGACAAGGAAAGGAAAAGGGAACAAAAAGCCAGATCCATTTATAACCTCCAGTAAAAGTGAGAGAGTAACTGCAAATCTGTAGTAAAGGAACTTTGTAATGACAAGTTTTGCAAATCGCACAAACAGTTGGTTTATCAAAAACATATATTCAGTGTCGGGGATGGAATTGCAAATGTCAACGTGAGTGTCTGCACACAGTGTCACTCAACTTCTTGTGGGTGTCTAATGTGTGCTTAGCACCCAGGGGGCAACACAAAGACAACCCTGGGCTTGTCCAGTGCAGGTGACCTCCTTATTATCCCAAGGGCCTGTAAGTGATGGAAAATTCTACGTCACTATTCTTGAGAAAGAAGTAACTTTATCAGCAAATGCAACTGTGGTCAGCCGATTCTGATATTTTTCTAGTGCTTCAACAAAATATTTAGGTAAATTATAAAGATGTAGAGAACTGTGTTTATAGGTGTTGGGATTTGGCCTATACGTCATGTCAGCTCTGTGTTAAAAATGCTGATCTCTGTCAATGAAAATATTACATACCACTTTCCCCACTTTTCCATTTTTTACGTTGGTAGCAGGAACAAAACCCAACATCTTTGAACCTACCGACTAGAATTTGTGTCCTGATCAAATTCTGGGCTGCGCAAAGAAGCATTTTCCTGAGAGCCCAATGACATCGCCACTTACCATGACTGGTTTGGGCTCCACGTCTGCCCCTCCTGCCACACTGAATCCCAGGACTGAGCCTTCTTTTCTAGTCAGCACTATGAAGCAAACATCTTCTTTATTCTAACGAAAAGAAACAGGAAATAGGTTACATCCCTTGTGCCCAGAGCAAGGAAGCCCTGGCACAGACCCTCCTGTAAGTGCCCATCACTGCCAACCCTAGGGATGCTCCAGCTCTCACGGAAGCATCAGACCCACCCCATTTCTACCGCCTGCGCCCCTGCTGGGTGGTGGCTACACGGCAAGTTCCAAGGATCCACCCTGCATGAACCAGGATCGGGGCAGGGGACAATGTAAAATTCCCGAGTCTTTAAGCCATTTGAGGCACCAGATTGTGTCTTCCCAAATCTGATAATTTGCCCACAATGGGAATTCTTTATTCTATAACTGTTTAAGTCTGCAATTTAGCAAAGCCAGTTCCAGCAACAGCAAAAAGACAAGTGCCAGGAGGCAGGATAAGAGCATCTCGAGGCCGTACGTTTAATACACCTCCCTCACGACGTTTAGGTCATTGGATTTCAGGTGCAATTAATTAACTGGCATCATAAAATATGAAATATTTTAAAACTAATGGTCAACTCATATTGAGACTAAAACATTCTTAGTAGTGTCCTAGCGTTAAATAATAAAAGACTGTCCTATGTTTCATGTATTGATCAAACAATATCTTGGAATAAAAGATTTTCACATAAAAAATTAGCTGGGCTAATTATTCTAAATTTTGACTTCCTTCACTCACATTCTAGAAATGATTCAGCAACATTGTAAAGATCAGCATTGCTAGGTTTCACGTGAAGTGATTGAGAATCCATCACTTCAAGGTGTCCTCAAACACAGCAATAGAAAAAGAATCTAATGATATCTCTTAAGGATTGATTCGATGAGAGAAAGTGAAAACGCTGACAGAAGAAACCACTTCTAATGTGCTGGGGAGGGAACACAAAAGTATTTAGTTTCATTAGTGAGTCACAAGGACTGACTCCAAGCATTTTATACATCTCTAAAGAAGTTCATTCAAACCAAAGCCCTGTATGTTGATACAAGAACGTCTTGCAGAACTTTTGGGGAGGGGGTTGGGATGTTGACTTCATGGGCACCTTCACACATATACATGCACAGACATGGGTGAGAAGGATGGGAGCTGCTTTGTAAACAAAAATGGGAACACGTGGCCCAGTAAACGATCTTTGTCCAGCTTCAGGGATGTAATGTTGATGCTGTAAATATGAATACTTGTTATATATTTAAGTGTCTTATTGGAGCAAAGAGACAGAATATTTGAAAATGGGAGGACAAGTTATCACGAAAATTTTAATATATTCAAATTTTTTACCGGTGGTGTTTGAGAACACAAGTGTGTAGAAGCTGTCAGGCCAAAGTTTGCCTCTCTGAGAAGCTTAGACCAGCATCCGGGAAGCCAGATCAACCATTGACAGCTCTTCAAGGTTTGGGCTTGTTGATGTCAAAAGACCAGGGCTTGTTTTTGGCCTCTCTGATCTCCCACAGCACCACCAGAAGGCCACAGGAAAGAGTTTCGTTCAGTTCTCTTTTTACCGCCTATAAACCATACTCATTGGAAAAAAAGCAAGGCAGGAAACTTCTGGACTGGAGATGACAGACTAAGACTGTGTCTGCTCACTACTCCTCTCTGAAATCCACTGGAGACAATAAGAAAATAAGAAAGGGAAAGGAAAGCTGTGTTTTAAGTAGGAATGACCTGCAACACCAGACCTCAACATTTGCCTGGTGGGGAATTTGAGGGTGAGGGAGCCCAGAAGATGCCCCCAAGGGCAGCCCTTGGCATCCTGTCTCTATTTCATTGCAGGTCCCTGAAAATGTACATCTTGTTTGTGAGGTTGGTGGACACTGCCTGGTTTTCTCCTTTTATATTTTATCTAATACCGTAAAAATGCTTGCAGCAGAGGGGGCCTGGCAAAGTGCGACCCAACCTGTGCCACCTTGACTGGCCATCCCAGAGTGAGACGTCCACGTGTGAAATGCTTACTTGCTATAACAAGTCGAAGGAGGAAGGGAGTGATGGGTTGTTCCCTTTTACTGAAGGTGAAAAGTGCTTGACGTCTCAAGGTGTTTCTTAACTGCACACACCCAAGCCAGTGGGCCGAGAACCAGAAGGGAATGGACGCTAAAGGGTACTGGTCTCCTCTCTTCCACCCCATCGCCTCGCCATAGATTCCAAGCCTGATCCTTAGCTGAGCGACCTCACAGCCACTCTGGGTGATACTTGGATTTCTGGAACACATTAGTCACTCAGGTATATTGCCACCCATGGTCTATCCTGTTAATGTGTATTATATCTGATTTACTTAAAGATGTTATTTTTAATTACTAATTAGCTTTTTTGTCTTGTACTCCGGGGTTCAGATGCTCTTATGCAGTTGACCCTTGAACAACGTGGGTTTGAACTACACAAGGGCCACTTATACTTGGATTTTCTTCTGCCTCTGCCACCCCTGAGACAGCAAGACTGACCCTCCTCTTCCTCAGCCTACTCAACATGAAGATGACAAGGATGAAGACCTTTACAATGGTCCACTTCCACTTAATGAATAGTAAATACATCTTCTCTTCCTTGTGATTTTTTAAAATACTATTTTCTTTTCTCTAGCTTATAAGAATACCATACCTAATACATATAACATACAAAATGTGTTAACTGTTTTTGACCCCCATGTTATCTGAGGGTCATCTGTACTCCAGGGCAAGGGCAGGGCTGCACGGATGGACTCCTCTTTCACCAGCAGGTGGCTCCCTCGACACTTAAATGCTCATGATCAGTCTTCAGCATTTCCAAGATGCCTCGTACTGCTTGAGGACCCTCTGCAGACACGCTCCAAACGGGAGGGTGTGATAGATGGTGACTAGTTGCTCCTAGGGAATTAAGACAGCAGTGACACCAACCTAGCACGCGAGAAAGGTCCAGCTTCTAGAGCCAGCTGGCAGCAAGTGAGGCAAAGGCAGACTATGCTGTAAAATTCAGAACCCCACACGTCCTCTCTGGGACTCGGGGAGGGCTCTCCTTGGCTGTCGGAGCTGGTGGCCCACACATGGCACTAACGCTGTGTTTTCCGTATTTCACTCACCTCTGATTGTGCTTTCGCTTCCTGAATGAGGGTTAGGACAGTAGATTTTGATCCCACTGACGATAAAACAGACTGTAATCTTTGCTGTTCCCCTGCCGAGGCTAGAAGTCGATCCAAACTGAACAACAGAAATATATTTGAAGAACATTAAAGAAGAAAGCAATTTCTCCAATTTATAAGGATGCATTTAAAATGATCTCCTTCTACTGTACTGCAGGTATTTTCTGACCTTCATCTCTCTCTTGGTCATAAATCCCATTCCAATCGAAGACCGGAATCCCGAACGGCGTCATTCCCTACCAATGGCACAGGGAATCAGTATGGATTCAGGGGCGCCTCCACGATGTTAGGGGACCAGTACAGGAGTTTAACAGAACATTTCTGACATATTTAAAAATATTCAATGTATAGGCACAAGTGAAATATTTTAAAATATGTTAGAAATTCCCCTTAACTCCAGTTGCCTTCAAAGGCCCGAATTCTCTGAGCTGCAGCCTTCTCTGTCCTCCCACCCCCTCATGTTGCTTTTGATTAAGTGCCATGTCCTGTAGAATCCTGTCCTCAGAGCCACAGTTGGGCCGACACTTTTCCCTGCAGGCACTTTCATTTTGCCAGTAACGATACTAAAAACGAAGGGGGCTAACTGCAATGTGGGGTCCTGGAATAGTAGAAGGACATTAGTGGAATTTATTCAGCAAAATCTGAATAAAGTCTGTAGGTTAGTTAACAGTCTCGTTCCAACATTAATGTCTCATTTTTGACAAACGGACTGTGGTTATGTAAGATGTTAACATGAGGAAGAGTGGGGGAGAGGTACGTGGGAACTCTATCATCTTTGCAACTTTTCTATAAGTCTAAAATTATTCCAAACCAAAACAAGCTTATTTAAGTAAAAGTAGGAGGCAGATACTTACTTAACTGACCAGCTTTTTCCGGAAGGCAGATCCTGGGCAGTTTTGCCTGTATCACTGGCTGGACTGGGTGTTCCAGGCTCACTGGTTTTAGGGCCACTTCCTCCTGGACAGGCTCTTTTCCCACCCTTCTCGGGATAGGAAAGGCCTCCAGCCAGGGAGCTGGGCGACCTCCTGGGGACAATCTCCAGCTCGGTTTTGAAGAGCATGGCGCTGGGCCCTGCCGAGTAGTCCTCGCTGCAGAGCTTGTCGAGGTCCGGCATGCTCAAGGCTCTCAGTTCCTGCAGCCTGGAGCGGGACACGGGCGAGGGCTGGGCATGGCGCACTGAGGACTTGTTCCTCTTGATGGGAGAGGCTGGGGTCACTGTTGCGGGGGGAATTCCTGAAGGACCAAGGGATTTCTTTGGGTCGCAACCAGGGCCTTTGTTACTGGTCTCTGGCAGATGCTGTCGGGAGATGGTCAGCGTCATGCTGGATGGGGACTTGGTCATCTGGGGGAGAAGGGCGCTGGTTTCACTCTGGCTTTCACTGCAGGAACTCAAGCTGCGTCTCAGCGACCTGACCGCTGCATCCACGGCGTGGCTGAGGCTCCCCGAAGCAATGCTGCCAGAAGACCGTCTCCCAATGGGAGGCTTGGAGCTCACCGACAGAAAAGGGGATGCCCCAGACTTGGCTGTAGGCCTGTCAGAGTGGGCCAAATTCTCAAAAGACTTGATCCGCTGCTTCACAGAGAAAAATGAGGTAGATTCATGGGGCCAGTTCTGTTCATAGCAGTAATGTCTTCTGGTGACTTTGATTTTGTCTGTGACTAGGCAGCTCGTCTCCTGGACTGAAATGACATCCCCTTCATCTGTTGCCGGAAGGTTCCTCGATGTTTCCTGTAGAGGCTTTACACTATACACACCCTGTCCATTAACGAGGCCGAGAATACCACCTTTGCATGCCTTTGCCTCGGGGAGACCACCTCCCGTCACAGGCAGCTGACTGTCCCGAGGAGAGCGAGCAGGGCTGTGTGGAGAATGACCCTCCCGTCCAAAGTGGCTTAAGAACTGGGCTGGCATGGAGTAGGTCCTGGTTGCTGGCCTTGGTGTGAAGTACGGATGGTCCTCCCCCGCAGGGCCTGTTGCTACGCCATTCTTGGGCATCCCTAGGGAGTCTGACATCTGGCGGGATTTTCCCTGGGAGGAATCTGCCTTTTTAGCAGGCAGCTGGGGCGAGGAGGAGGAAGCCAGTTTCGCCATGCTGAACGATCGGTGCATTTCTTGCTCTCCCTGGGGGGCGTGAGAGGTGAGTAAGGATGGATGATTTGGGGACGATTCTACTAACTGGTGACAGAGTCTGATTTCACTCTTCTCCTGGCAGTGGCTCTGGGCCGAGGACCCTCCCTGCCTGTCACATTCAGCTGGCTTGTCACCACATGCATTCTTTGGCACACTTTCAGAAGCAATCTCAACTATTTTCAGCTGGTTTGTTCTTTCTAGGGCATCACTAGCAATTGTGTTGCTTCCCTTCTCGCCGGTCAGCCTGGGCTGGGCTGCATCTGACGCTGACACCGCGTGGCTGGGTGGACGCTGCTCGCCCTGCCTGCTCCCTGCCGTGGACGCGCTGCTCCTGGGTGCCGCTGGGCTCCCCAGCTCGGAATCGGCACGGGGCACCCTGCCCTCTGGTCCACACTTGGGAGATCTGGGGGCAGTTGGGCAGCCTCTGTCAGGTTCTGAGTGGACAGCCGTGTGGGACCTACTGCATGCAGCCTGCTCAGGAAGGGTCTTGGGGGAGGTCACAGGTGAAATGAACGTCCTGATGCTCATGTCTGACGCCAAGGGCTTCGGTGACCCAGAGGCAGCAGGGGGCGGCTTGCTCTCCAGCACACACTGGGGAGACCTGGGGCTGGCTGCGGCGTTTTTGTCGGGTTCCTCGTGGTCAGCCAGGTGGAACTGCTGTGACGCTCCCTTAGAGAGCATTTTGTGGGAGGCCTGGGGTGAAGTGAGGGGCTTCCTGTAGTCCAGACCCCCAGCCTTTGCAGCGTTGGTGGCGGGGGCCTCGGTGCTGACTCTGCCTTTGCTCTTGATGCTAAGCCTCTTCAGCTTAGGGCCACACTTGGGTTTCTGACAGCTACTCAGAAGCGTTTCCACTGGACTTTTCTTAGATGGGTCTTTATTTTCCAGGTTCGTTTTTGGCTGCGGAGGGCTCTGCAGCACAGCGACCCCCTTCGTGTGGCCTGAGCTCCACAGCTGAGTTTTGGAGTCAGGACTGCTGGCCGGTGTCGTGGATTGCTCCTTCTCAGCCTTGCCCTGCACGTGCATGCCTTGCGTATTTTTGTTTGTTTCTTTAAACCAGGCCATGATGGGCCTCCTGGCAATCACTTTTGGCTTCTGTAGCAAGTCATCCAGGCTTTCAGAGATGTGTAGGTTTGTAAAAACAGATTCTCCAATCTTCGGGACATCCACACCTGAGGAGGACGGATGCTCAGTGGCATTAATGTTTGTGTCACGTTTATGTGGGGTTTCATCACCCAGAAAGTCATGTTCCAAACCATTTACCATGTTAGGGCAGCTGAGAGTGACCGGGGGCTTGTGGAGATGTCTCGTGATGTTAGAAGGGGGACTGTTTTCCACGGCTGAGCTAGCGCTGGTGTCATCTACTGTTTCTTCTGCACGTAAGGCCTGTGGCCTGTGGTTCTGTGAAATGCTTATGTCCACGTGAGTTTCGTGCTCCGGAGAGCTTGTATCCAAGAGTGAAAACGGTGGGGAAGAGTTCGGGATCGAAGTGCACGGGGCTCCTGGCAAGAAGGTGGCTCTCTCACGCAGACTCCGCACCGGCTCGCTCAGAGCGCTGTGTTTCAGTGGCAGAACCTTGGCTGAGGCAGGGCAGGGGGCGGCCTGGGCGGGAGGATGAGCAGGACTCGAGGGCGGATCGGGGCAGCCACTCGTGGAACAGATTTCGATTTGCTCCTCCTCAGACTCCGGGGCATCTTGCTTGTGCGAAGAGCCATGGGAGGGAGGAGGCGACCAGCTGTCCCTGGCTGAAGCTCGTGGGGCTTCAGTGAGCGACTCGGGGTCAGAAGACGAGTCCTCAGCATCGCCGTACATGGAAGAGAGAGATGGCTCTGTGCTGTCGCCCAGGCCCGAGAGGGAGGTGCTGTCTTCATGAAAACTGCTAAAATTTCTAGAGTAGTTGCTCAGAAAGTTTTTGTTCACAGTAAAGTGTTTGTCAGGATTAATTGAATCCAAAACCGAAGCCTGGGAGGCCCACTGTGCTTGAGGGAGGGGACCCGCAGCCCGGGCCCTCCTCGGGGAGGACACCTGGCCCCCCGTGACCGCAATAGGCTCAGCCTGGCGGGAACTCCCGTCTCCAGCTCCTGCTGGAGGGTGGCCCTGAGAACTGCCCTGTGGACTCCCACGCTGTCCTTTCTGGGAAGATGGAGACCTTGCCTCAGAAGCATCCAGTTCCCTGATGAGTTTGTCGATGTCCGTCACAGGGCTCTCTCTACTCCCCCCCGGGCAGCAGTGCCCTGAGACACTGCCACACACTCCTTTGGTCGTGTCAGTGGATCGCGGCAGGGAGAGGCTGGCCTGCGGTGTCCTTGTAGACACAGCATCTGTTCCCTCCATCAGAGCAGACTCCCCAGAGTTTTCAGGTGCACGGATTCCTGTCGTTTCCAAAGCCTCACTGTGGTTACTGGGAGCTCCCTGTCTCTTTTCCTGGGATGTGAGGAGGTCTCGTGACAGGATGGTACTAGCTGGTGTGACTCCCTCTGTCCCAGGTCCTGCTCCCCTGAGAGCAGCCACACTCCTGGTGCTGTGGGGCAAGCTGGCTTCTGAAGCAGTCTTGCTGCAGCCAGGAGGGGCCGCTGCCTCCTCCCCTGGGGACGTGCTGCCCTCTCGGGCCAGTCTGACTGGCGATCTACCCTTGGACTTGGAGTCCCCGGGTGACACCCGCTGGCCAGGGTTCTCGGGCTGAACGACTTGCTCTGCGCCTACCGAGGTCTTGCTGGGGTCAGGGTGTGCGGCCCCCTTCTTCCCTGGGGGAGGGATGAGGTCTGGGGAGCTGTCCAGTCCTGTGTGGAAATGTAAACAAAAGGTGAGGCTGTAGTGGAGATAAAGGGGAAAATGTGAGAAAACAAGAAACCTCTCAATTGTTAAAAATTGTAAAGTTATAAAGAGTCTCAATTTTTTTTCCTTTTTCAGAAAGACATTCCACAGCCTAATGTAGGCCTTCTTGTCTTTCTGTTTTTGTCCCTAAAATTACAGAGCACCCATCTCTAACAAACACCACCCTGCTTTAGACACTCTAAAATAACTCAGACTAGCTGGCAGAATAAATGTTCAGGTCTGCCTGTTTTTCTTCCTTTTGGTTATTTTTAAGGAGCGGGGACTCCGGAAATCCTTTGCCTGGGTTTCTTTACACAAGCCACTCTCTGATGGCAAAAGTTGCAGGGGTCAGGCTGTTGTTCTGTTTGATTCTTCAGGTTTTGCATGATTCAGCAGAGGCCTCATAACTCTCTCAGTCCTGGCATCTGTCCAGTGATGTGCAGGCTTCTTAGCCTCATGCCTTAGGAAGAGAGCGACATTGTACTTAAGAGACATCCTTTTTAGTGCAGAAGATGAGGCTAATTGGAGAGAACATACAGAATGCTACAGATGGGATACAAGTCTACACGGAGGTTTAGCTTTCTTGACAAACTTCAGAGGAGGGGAGAGCTAGAAGGCCAGATTATCCCGAGAAGCCTTGACAGAGGAAGTGGGGACTCAAGTGTGTTCACAAGGGATAGTTTGACCCGAGAATGAGGAGGAGCAAGGTGAGGAAGACAACAGAAGAATTAATATTGTTAAAATCTCCATACTACCCAAGCTATCTACACAGTCAATGTAATCCCTATCAAAATTCCAGTGACATTCTTTACAAAAATAGAAAAAACAATCCCAAGATTCATATGGAACCAGAAAAGACCCTGAACAGCCAAAGCAATCTTGGCGGGGGTGGGGAGGTGAAATTTGGAGGAATCACACTACGTGACTTTCAAAATATCCTACAAAGCTATAGTAATCAAAACAGCATGGGACTGGCATTAAAACAGACTCACAGACCAACAGAACAAAATAGAGTGCCCAGAAATAAATCCATGCATCTATAGCCAACTCATAAGGGTACTGAGAATACACATTGAGGAAAGGACAGTTTCTTCAATAATGGTGCTGGGAAAAGTAGATATCCACATGCAGAAAAATGAAACTGGACCCTTGTCTTTCACTGTGTACAAAATATGAACTCAAAATGGATTAAAGAGCTAAATGTAAGATCCAAAACTAAGAAACTACTAGAAGAAAACATAAGGGAAACGATTTATGACATTGGACTGGGCAAGGATTGTTTTAGATAAGACCTGAAAAACATAAGCAACAAAAGCAAAAATAGACGAATGGGATTAAATCAAACTAAAAAGCTTCTGTACAGCAAAGGAAACAATCGACAGAGTGAAGAGACAACACCCAGAATGAGAAACAATATTTGCAAACTATGTATCTGACAAAGGGTTATAACTAGAATATATAAGGAATTCAAACAACTCAATAGCAAAAAAGCAAATACTAATTTTAAAATGGGCAAAAGACCTTAACAGACATTTCTCAAAAGAAGACATACAAATGGCCAACAGGTATATATAAAAAAAAAACAAAAAACTCAACATCACTAATCATCAGACACATGCAAACCAAAACCACAATAAGATACTGCCTCGCTCCAGTTAGAATGGCTATTTTCAAAAAGACAAAGGATAAACAAGCATTGGTGAGGATGTGGAGAAAAGGGAACCCTTACACATTGTTGGTGGGAATGTAAATTAGTACAGCCATTATGGAGAACAGATGGAGGTTTGTCAAAAAATTAAAAATAGGACTACCATATGATCCAGCGTTCCAGATTAATCCCACTACTGGGTATATATCCAAAGGAAATGAAATCAGTATGTCAAAGAGATATTTGTACCCTTATGTTTATTGCAGCACTATGCACAATAGCCAAGAAATGGAATCAATCTAAGTGTCCAATAACAGTTGAATGAATAAAGAAAATGTGGGATATATACACAATGGAATACTCTTCAGCCATAAAAAAGAATGAAATCCTGTCATTTGTGGCAACATGGAGGAACTTGGAAGACATTATGTTAAATGAAATAAGGCAGACACAGAAAGACAAATAAATAGCATATGATCTCACTCACTCATATGTGAAATCTAAAAAAGTTGACCTCATAGAAGTATAAAGTAGAATGGTGGTTACTAGAGGAGGGGGTGGGGAGGGAGCTAGGGAGACACTGGTCAGTGGGTACAAAGTTACAGTTAGATAGGAGGAATATGTTCTAGTGATCTATTGCACAGTAGGGCGATAGAGTTAACAATAAGGTATTATTGTATTTCTCAAAATACCTAGAAGAGGAGATTTTGAATGTTCCCACTGCAAAGAAATGACAAACGTTTGAGGTGATGGATATGCTAATTACCCTAATTTCATCATTACACAATGTATACATGTATCGAAACATCACATTGTATCCTATAAATGTGTACAATTACTATGTGTCAGTTAAAAAAAGAAGATAATGGAATAAAAGTAGAGAAGCAAGAAAGAGCATGAAACCTCAGAGGTGGCAGGGAAAGGTGATACGTGCTGGTGGACAGTGGGAAGTCAAGTCACCCCTGAGACAGATTCCAAGAGCCACTCTGTCCTGGAGGTGCCTCCTCATGAGGCCGTGCATGCTCTTGGGCTAATCTGTCCACCTCTGGCACACAGCATCTTGCACTGGGGGGAAAACTAGCATAAAAAAGAACAAAGCTGGCCGGGCA
>NW_012139858.1:2792190-2844570 GCF_000956105.1 Propithecus coquereli
ATTTAGCATTATGCTAAGAGCTTTCCGTGCATTTAATTTTCTTTCCATACTGAAGTGGGTCCCCTGACCATCTGCATTGGAAGGATGAGGAACAGAGGCACAGGTGGTTAAGAACATACTTGAGGTCACAGAGTTCACGGGTGGTAGAGCTGGGGTCGCCGCAGGAACCTGGCCTATAGCCCCTGATGCTGCCTAAACCCCAACTCTGTGGCCTCTGTGTAGAGAGCACTTGGCAACAGCGAGGCCGGACCATCAAGACACCCCTGGAGATTATGACACTTTCCTGGGCCTACTGTAGAAGGCCAGGGCCTGCCAAGATTCGAATTCATGTACTCTCCTCCTTTCGTGAGCTCCCTGAAGCACAGCTCTCCTGCTTCTGCCAGCACCAAATATGGGGTAAGTAGCAATGAGACAAAAGGAGGAGATTGAAAGGCTGTTTTGAAATTTTACATTCACTCACAAACAAACCCTGACAGGCAATTTAGGTGAGCAGTTTGACTTTATTGTGAAGTGTGTAATTTAAATGGGTTTTATTTCAGGGAGATGAAGTTACACTAAGGCAGCCTTTGATGTCACCTTTCGAAATAATCCTTCCTTTGGAAACCTTCTAAATGTCCAATCATGGGAGGAAGGTTGACTCTACTATGCACATCTGCCAGGTGGAAGGCCCAGTGGCCTTCTTAAGTGACGTTGTAGGTGGGGAAGGGCTTGGAGGATGTCGGTGCAGCTTCCTAGCTGGAGTAGGCCACAGGTGTGCTGGCACCTGAGCTGTTAGCGTGGAGGATGGTCTGCCAGGGCTGGTGGGCTTCGGAGCAGCGTTGCGGACCCCAGCAGGCTGTTCAAATGTTTTCTCTCGATGTTTGAGGTAAAAATGTTAGGTACTGGTGACCACCATAATCTTTTTTTTTTTTTTTCCAAAAAAGAAAAAGAGCATAGGATTGTGATTGATTTATTTATATTATACACAGTCATACATACAGAAGAAGACTAAAAGGATACATAACAAAATACTAATAGAGATTTTGTCTGGGACTTAGGCGATTTTAATGCTATCTTTTAAAATTTCCTTCTCAACTATGATTTCCTAAGTTTTTATAATCAACATGTATTCCTTTCATAATAGTTATTTAAAAATGTAGTGGCAAGTAAAGGGCCTATACTCCCCACACTTCTGCAGGGCTTTTCTTATAACAGCTTTGACAACTCTGCCAACAGCTACCACCCCCACCTGGTTTCTAAGAGCCAACTATTAGAAGAGACAGCCAATTATTGCTAGAAAGCTAAATAGGCTCTAAAAATCAGACCTCGCAACCAACACATCGTGGTTGGCCATTTGCTCCTACGTAAACAGCAAGTTGATCTTTATTCCTTTCTAAAAACTTTCTTAGGAAATCTTGTGTGAATGTGTGTGTATATGTATGTTTATATATATCTTACTGAATGCATATTATGTACTAGGCAGATATATACATGTGTATAAGTTTTCTCTTAGGAAAATCACATACACATGATATAATTTATTGAACATATTAGGTACTAGACAGTGTTCCAAGTGCTATACATGAAAATCTCATTGATTCTTCCTAAATAACCCCAAGAGGTGGGCAGTCTAGGACATCAGTGATTAATCCAGGGTTACTTCCCTGGTCAAATTTTGGAGCTCAGATTTGAACCCAGACAGCTTGTATATGGCACCCGTGTGCTTAACAACCATGTGTTGTATGTATCATTTTGGACACTTAAGAAGGAAGATTTTTTTGTAAGTAAGGTGTTCCTTCTTTGAATAATTATGTTTTTTTGGATATTTCAGTTAAAACAGGATATGTTTTGAAGAACATCCTTCCTACACACTGGAAAGGACTAAGCTATTTGTAATAAAATTAGAAGAGGAAGAAGAGCTGCTACTAGCCGTCAAGTTCTCAGCAGGGCCAACTGGTCACAGACAGCCTTTTAATTGGGAAGATGAGAGAAAAATCTACGAAAAGGAGACAGGATCTAAAAATTTTTAGGGACCAGGCAATTTAATATGTTGGGTCAAACACTTCAGATACACCCCACAAGCCTTAGAGGGCGCCAGTGTGTCATTGCAACTCAGAAATGGGTCCTCACAATTAGGACTCTTACATTAAATAATTAAATGTTTCAATATGTGAAGTGTATAGTAATTATAGCACATAATTATTATGTATTAAATATAATGCATTCCTGGCACTAGCATTTACTGTTTGCCAAGGACACACAGTTGCTCCTTTCTCAAGGCTCATTACCTGTGGGAAGTCCAGAGAGGGGAGACAGGAAAGCACCCAAATGCCGGGACCAGTGCGGTCCCAGCAGTGTGCAAAGCCTAGGGAGCACGGGGCAGGCAGTTCTGGCGGGGCCGGAGTGGGAGACTCAGTTCTCTCTACACTGAACATAACACAAGAGGACTTCACATGTATAAACCCATTTACTTAAGGTACCAACCCTCGGTACTCAGAAAAACTTGCCTACCTAGAATAAGAAATTCCTCAAGTGGTGAGAAAGGGAAGAATTTTCTGCATCAAGCTGCAAATTAGGAAGATGTCGGTCTCAGGGAATCAAACAATCCCTTCTGTACGCGCACCCCCATTCCAAAGCAAATACGGATTCCAGGAAAACTTCCAGTGGACTGTTACGTAGAACACACACTCTTAAAATGTATGAAGATGCTGGCCTCAAATGACACCTTACTTTGAAAGGTGACATCGAGGGCTGCCTCAGTGTGACTTCATCTCCTTCAAATAAGAAGTTAACTCGCTTTGCAGTAAAGTCAAATTGTTAACAAACATGAACTCGTTTGTTGAGCGAGTGAATGTGAACCCGCAAGACAGAAACCATAGCAACAGCCTCGTCATTGAAGGAGGAACAAAGAGCCTCAGAGCACAAAACAAAGACATCAGGGGCCTGTATTTTTTTTGTGAGTAGCCATCAAGGTATGGGGTGGATATTCTGGGGTTTCAAATTTTTAATTTATAAGACAGCCCTAGCAAGTGAAGCTGTCTTATTTCCCTTTACCTCCACAGTCTGCTAACTTATCAGAAGGCGAGAGGACTGCCAAGACCCCAGCGCAGCTCGACGCGTGGGATCACAGCCATCACCAGCCACTAAGAGAAGTGTCTCCTTCCTCCAGAGTGCAAATTTAGAATTCAGATTTTCAATAAAGGTCTCCATTAACCAGGAAGTGAAGTCATTTAATTCTGCTTGACTTGAAAAAATCAATTTTGTAATATTGTTTTGCACAACTACTAGATGATGAGTAGCCAAATGAACATTGAGATGATTTCTGCTTTCATGACGTTACTCCACCTCTCGTCAACACTTAGGTATAGTTTTTCGATATTGTTTTGCTTTTCCTTTGCGGAGGTTGCTGTTGCCAGTTCTCAGTGCATTAGATTTCACATAAGCAGAGTGTTGAGATTCTGAAAGGAGCGAAATCCTTCTGATTCATCTTGCGTTTATCTCATCGGTGTCACAAAATGGGTAAATAGACTGGACTGAATGGACTGAAAATGGATGTACTCAACATGGAATTAAAACTACAAGTTTAGGCACACTGAAGTAGTAAAGTTGTAAATGCAGGCAGCATTTACATATTACTAATTTGTGTAAAAGTTCTTTCTTCACCTCAATATTACCAATGTGTAATGCTTTTATTAGGGCATCTACTCTCCTATCTTTAAGCTTAATGAATGGTAAAATAATCTTACCAGTCACAGGTTGTTGCCCCTGCTCTGGTGTAGCTTTGGACAGGTTCTCTGTGAGGTGGCCGGTGTCCGGGTGGGACAGAGCACTGGCTGGTCCACTGTTGGTTGGGACACGAGCATCTGCGGTGGTCAGCTTTCCCAGGGATTCCTGGCACAATGACAACCACAAGTCACTGGAAATAGCTTTCAGGTTTTCTACACCCTAGGAGAACATCATCATACATAGAAGAGAGTTGGTTTGGGAAAAATCAAGAGGGTCCAGGACTAGGAGCCAGAACACACAGACTCTGGATGTAAGGACTGCTGGGAATCGCGAGGTCTTGTCCCTCTTCCCTAAGCCTCAGTTTTCTCAACTTTAAAATGGGGATGATAAGACTTTCCCAGTCTTACTCATAGAGTTTAAAGAGGATTAAATGAGAACACTTATAAAATCAACATGCAGCATATAAAAGGCTGTATATACAGATGTAAGGTATTATTGTTGTTATATTGCACAGAGATAACCAAGACTGTAAAACCTTGGTTTGGTAGTGAGGGAGAAGACTGATCTGGATAAATGGAATTGATATTTAGTATTTGAAGACTTTGACCAAGTGTCAATTACATTATCTTCCTTATTTCTAATACCCATTGCAACGAAATTTTAAAACTTTACTGAAAAGTTATATCAGATTTATTAGAAATTTACCCATTGAGTTAATGAGTCATAAAGTGGCCCAAAGGTGGCAGCAGAGGAAAGATGCGAAAGGGATAATGTGCCTTTCAGCAGCTTTTGTGAAAAATGATTTTGTAAAATGTCGATTGCTGGCTAAGGGAAACCTTCACGGGGTTTAACTCAGTTAACTTTCTATTTACTAGTGAAGGCATGCAAGTAACAAAGAGTAGAGGAGTTTTGGAACTAGACAGAGGTGGTGGTCACACTGCTTTGTGCATGTACTAAGTGCCACTGAATTCTATAGTTTAAAATGGTTAATTTTATATGAATTTCACCTTAATTTAAAAAACATAGTAAATACAAACAGAAGACAACCCATTTACCAAAAAAGAGGGTTTTTTTTCGCTTCCAATATTTGAAGACATAGTTTATGGCAACGCATTCTATTTTCTTTCTCATATGTAAATAAAATCAAATTTTGGCACTAAAATTTTTATGAGAAAAATTAAAATTTTTTGTACAGAAGCTTTAAATGCTGCTTAAAAGTTATTGGGAATATGAATTTCAAATTACAAAATCTCTTATTGTAATAGATATAAACTTTTATGAATAAAAATCTTGATTTGGCTTTACATAGTTATCTAAAACTTGATGGTAGTTTTTAAGAGAAGGAATTTACTCAATGCCCAAACATTGTATTTTAAAACACTAGTGCTGGTTGGAGGTAAAATATGATATTTGAGGAGGAGGAAAAAAGATTTTCCTATTTAAAAAAAAAGGTAAAAAAAAGACTTCTGCCTAGTATAGCTTTTATGACATTTTCTGGGTGTATTTACACATGTTTATATAAACCACTTGAACACACAACTTTATAAATATGGCATTATATCAGCTTCTCTGCTCAGAGAGAGAGAAAAAAATTATTTATGTTAAATAAATTGTAAACAACATTAATTTCTCTTACTCTCCTCTTCTTGCTGAAGTGGAGATATATTGAAATTTTAAAAAATGAACAATTTGATAAGTCTTACGTACTTGTAACCAAGTAACATAAACAATATTAACTTGCATTGAATGTGGTGCATTATCATAAGTGAATGCATCCCCATTATTTCATGAGATACACAAGGTTGTGAATAGCTGTAATTCTACATAATCACTGTAGAAACTTTTTAAAAATAGGGATCACTTATAATCTTATCAGCTGGAGAGGATCACCATTAACCTATGTCTGATGGCTCCCCAACTCTGAGAGGACCAAGGCAGAGAGCCAGCCCAGAGAACTGATGCTCAGGAAGGTTCAGTAACTTGCCCAAGTCATCACTCAACTAGTGCTAACTAGTCAGTGGAGGAGTCGGTGCCAGGCCCAGGGTTCCACTTTACCCGGGTCACACTGCCATTCCGTCATCACCTAGGCCCTGCGTACAGGTAAGAGAGCAATTATATCTTTAGCCAAATGATCTCATGGCTGGCTAAGAACCTGCTGATACACGAACGAGCTCCCAGCAGTCCATGTGTTTAAGTGAAGGACTCTGTTGAAAGATAATTCTCCAGTCACCATCCTTCCCTTTGCGTGAGGTTAGCCCATGCTTTACAACAGACTCCACGTTCATTCACACAGTGTTTACTTCTATGCAAAGTGACTAAGAGAAAGTCAGTTACCTTCTCCATGGTTCCACCTGGCTGAAAACCAGGAATGGTCACCTTGATGGACGTGGCCTGGATTTTCAAGTCCAGACTGCATGGTTCCCTGGCTCTGCCGGTCAAGTTGACTGTCCCTGAGCTGCTGGGCCTGGCCTCAGCCTCGGGTCTCTTGCAGTGGGGGCTGACCCTGGCCACTGGTCTGTGCTTAGACCCTAGGCCTTCACTCTTCTGCTGGGGGGAACTGGGGCTCTCTGTGCTCATCGGACTCTGGGTGCCTACATGGGCTTTGTATTCCAATTTGGGCAAACTACTCGATCCTGACAGTTCCTTCTTCCACAGGCCCCCAGCGCCCGCCTTGGGGGCCTCTGCGGAGTCCATCAGCTTGGCTGTGTGGGAAGGAGTGTCCACCATATCCTCTGGGGCACTCTCCTCTAGGTCCACTGAGCTGCCGATGACGGGTGCTGAGCAGGCCTTGCTGACCAGTGTTTTCCGAGGTTGCTCCTCTTGGTTGTTGACATCCATGACCTTGGAAGGGGTCGTCAAGACGTGCCTGGAGTCATCCTCTGTCAGAGGCCTGCTGCGACCTGGAAGGGCCCCTGGGAGTGAGATGCAGTCTCCTTCTCCATCAAACTCTTCCTCATCACTGGCATCGTAGCAGCCCACCCTCCTCTGACGGAGGAGAGGGTTTCGGAGGACCTGGGGGCTTCCGGGGAGACTGGCTTGTCTGGCAACTGTCACCTGCTTGTGGAAGAGCCCAGAGGCCCGTGGGCTTCCCAGACACACGAGGCTGTTGGCCCTGGCTTTTCCTGGCTCTTTGTGAGCTGACAGGGTATGGGGAGAAAAGTCAAACGGAATTGAGTCTCCCTGGTCTCATAATCTGATCCCATCTTTACATCATTACACACAAGTTCTGTGTTCACTAATGCCAGACACACACCTCCCGCCACTGGACCCCAGGCTTAGACAATATGGCTTCCTGGGAGCTATACAGAGCGGACAGCCAGCTTTTCTTTCTTTCATACTGACCCACCCTTTTTTTTCCCCCTTAAACTCCAACCTCTGGATAGTTTAACCTGAATATGTACTTTTGGAGAAAAAACATGTCATTTGATGCCATAAAACTCAAGATTATGTTATGTAAATGACATAGAAAGAGAGCACCGTCAACCCCTGGGTACAGAACATGGCCCATCTCCCGCACAGCTGAGTGGCCAGTCACTAATAGCAGCTGCATTTTCCGAGAGTAAACTCTGTGTTTAGTCAGGGTACCCAGACGCCTCCTGCTCAACCAGAGGTGTCAGTTCCTTTTTCATATTACAGCACCAGGGCAGCGAAACCACCGCAGCCCCCAGCGTAGGTGGGAGCTAGTAGCTGCTTACTGGAACTCAAAGCCCAGGGCCCTCCGGGGCTCCCCTGCTTACTGGGGGGGCCGGGGGCCAGGCTGCTGTCCTCTGACGTGCTGCAGCCACTTCCCGGGTGATCCTCGTCCTCAGAGCCGGCCACCACAAAGTCTGACAAGGGGCCGGGGACATCGTGGGCAAAGTACTGGGAGAGTTCAGATTCAGAGATAAGGGAGTCCTGTGGAAGAAGAAAATGTCACATGACTAAGAGGACGCACCAGAAGCAGATTGAAACGGGCAATTGTTTTCTCTCTTTCCAAGAACACTTTGTTCTAATCCACGGTCGCTCGAGACAGCTGTGATAGTAAATGCTCCTTCCGTTTACTTTAGAATGGCTGAATTAATAACTAATGAATGAAAAAGGTGACTTTTGCTGCCAATGTTTTCGGAGATTTTTTTCTTTTTTGGGGGGCCAAATTTTTGGCAATGATCACAGCAGCAGTAAATCAGGCATCCCGGGAAAACCCTGGGGCCGGGGCAGGACAGCAGAATGCAATTCCCAGCCACGCGTCTGGCCAAGGGATGAACAAAACCCAGGGGAGTTTGAATCCTGCACCCCGACCCGCTGGGATTTAGGAAGAGCCTAACTGACGAAGATGCCACAGTGTCCTTAAAGTCCCAAGCCCCAAGAACTGACTTGGGCCATGTTATTATGGAGTAGTTTGAGAAGTTATTTTGCAAACTGTAGTTCAGTTCTTTTATTTTGTCACTCTGTTCTTTTCCTAGATGAATATTTAATAAATACACAGTTGTGTATTTGTTCTCAAGTTGGCATTGTTACTATTTCTTGCATAAAGTAGCAAAAATGACTCCTGGGCAGAAACAGGGATTGGGCCCTCAGGCTTGACTTGTGGGCTCCAGGAACCGGTTCGTGGCCCAGCTGAGGGAGGTGGGTAGCAGTACACCTTGACTCACCTTTTTTGCAAGAGAGGGACTCTTCAAGGAGGTACCTGTTGAGGAGAAATTTCACTGTTATTGCCAAAACAGTGAAGTTCAAATCACTAATAGGCTCACATCCTTAACTTGAAAAGGACGAGCCAAACATATTAAAGAAAACTCCCTTTGCCTGACTGGCGCTGAGGGGTGCACAGGTGTGGACGTGTATGCAGTCTACCTGGGCACCCCATCCCCATCCCACTGCCAAGATTCTGCTGATGCTTCGAGCCCTAGCTTGGATGCTACTCCCCACACGACGATCCCAACTGGAAGTAATTTCTTCTGATTTTCCAAAGTATTTTATCCTGCCCACACATCAATCTTCACATATGTAGTATAATTCAACTATGGGTGGCTACATCTCCTCTCCCTCCCTCAACTCTTCAACAACCTATAGCGCAGAGATGTTGACTGATCTGACTGCACAGTGCCGGGCACTGGACCTGGTATCTACTAAGTGTTTGGTGATATTTGCTGAACAAACAAATGATCATCACCCAAGAAACTCATGGAAAAACTGAGCAGAGGGTGGAATATCTATTCCAGTTTTTAACTATTCTAGTTTTAACTGAAAAGGCTCAGCATTTAGACTTTAAACTCCATGCCATGAGCAAAAGAGACCCTGGGCATGAGGATCACGGCTTAATAAAATCTTCTATAAATGACTAAGTGGAAATGCGGGATTATGAAAGCACGGCTTTCAGGCGGGTCAGGATAATGAACTGGTTGAATAAAGAGCCTATTATGGCCAAGCCCACTTTAAATATATTCATTATGAATGCAGATAATCAGGGTACTTCATGGAAGCCAAACAATCCCGTGCCTGCCTTTTCCTCTCTCTGACAGCCAGTAACTGACATCTCAGTTCCTTTTCTTCCTGGACATTAGTCTGAACATCAGTAAATCTCAAGCTAAGAAATGTTTTGAAGAATCTCTTTAGGCTTCCATGCTACAGGAAATATTAGTTTTAAAACTTAATATGATGTTTAATTTTAAATTCATATGAAATTCCGACTGTCTCAATCCTCTGCCTGAACTTTTGCACTTAAGGGGGAACTCAGGATTCTTGCGTCTATATTACCCTCTTTGAATTGAAACTTTTAAAATCATGTAAAGAAATCTCAGGCTTTTGGATGGATGATGTAGTCTGCATCTACTATACTACTGATATTTTGGTTATCATTTCCCTTTCATCTACAGCATTTCACATGAATCGAGCATAAACACGTGACATGCTAACGTACTTTTGCAAATTATTTGAAAGTTGTATAAGCAGCATGCATGATTATATTTTTAATGACATACACTAAATAACTGCAAAAGTCGTAAGTAGCAGTCAAGGGAAAGCATAGACTCTCTTTGACAGCTACTTTCGCCAAACCTGAAAATTACAAAGAATCCAGTGATGCTGCACTGGGGAGTGCCCCGTGGGTGAACTTAACGAGAAACTCTTCTGAATGTTGAACGAAAATGTGCAATTACAGTACCTAAGCCAGGAGAGGAATTGGCCTCTTTGCTCTCCTGATAAGTGCTGCGTGCTATCACTTCATCCATTTCCTGCTCGGAAACCTGATTTTCAGCAGAAAGCACAAATTAGATGGTTTTATTTATTTATTTCCCCCAATAAAAGTAGCAAGGACCAGAGTCAGAGTGGAGCGCAGATAAAGAGGCAAATCTCAGGGTCAAAGATTATGATCGTCCTCTGAAGCAATGGCTCAGGGCATGTAGGAAGCACAGCTGGGTTTGTGGATTGCTTCGAATAATGTGTGCACAACAAGACCTTCGATAGGTTCCCGAGTTCAGTAAGCAAAACATTCAGGTGTTAGGATTACCAACAACATGGCTGATATCTGCCTCTCTCTGGAACACTCACTTCTAATTCTTTTTTTAAAACAATTTCAAACCTACATAAAACATGCAAGAATAGTATACTCTTCACCTACATTCACTGATTTTTAACACTTTGCCACATCTACACCCATGTCCTCTACACACACACACACACACAGAGTTACAACTTCTGGTTGTAAGTTGTCTGGTAAGTTACAGACATCATGACCCTTCACCTGTAAATATTTTAGCCTGTATCTCCTAAGAACAAAGACATTCTCCTAAATAACCATGATACTATTGTCCAATTCAGGATATTTAATGTTGATGACTGTCTAATACACATCAGACTTAGTCTATCCAACTTAGTCAATTGTTCCAATATTGTCCTTTAGAAGTGCTATTCAAAGTGCGTCTGTAGGCTGGAACTAGTTCACAGAAAGTTTGACACCAGCCTGTGATAAGGACTTTCCTCCAGAATGCAAATTAGTATGCAGCCTCCTTCATCAACAATATCTTTGCTAGGGAAAAAATGTCAACTGAACTCAGTGGTGTGCATAGTGATGTAACTGATTTACATTCTGATGCGAGTTCATCTTGTTGCAGACCTGTAGCAGATTGTCATGGATCAACTTCTTTGCATAGTAATGCTTTATAAAAAAATTGGTTTTGGCAATGCAAAATACAACCCAGGATCTAGATGTCATGTGTCTTTAGTCTCCTTTAATCTGAAACAGTTCCTGAGCCTGCCTTTGTCTTTCCTGATACTAATATTTTGGAAGAAACCAGGCCAATGCAAACCCTCAATTAGGATCTGTCTGATAGTTTCCTCATGCTTAGATTTAGATTATGTATTTTTTGGCAGAAAAACTACAAAAATGGCTTCCTTCTCAGTGCACCCAGATGCACTTAAAGTCGATGTGTCTCATAATTGGTGATAACTTTGATCTCTTGATTAGGATAGAATTTGTCAGATTTCACCACTGGATTTTTTTTTTTCCCAGTCATTAATGAGGAAACTGTGAATAAACATTAATAGTTTGAGAATATATAAATATCCTGTTCCCCAATATATTTTTACCCCATGGTTTTTATCATCATTGATCATTCTTGCCTGAATCAACTATTACTATGAAGTTTTCAAAACAGTGATTTTGTAACTCCTCTATTCTTTCTATGTTTATTACTATCATGGCAGATTCATGGCTTTTTTCCTCAGTTGTTATCCATAACTGTCATTATTCATGGAAAGATTTTTTTAAAGCCTGACATATGCTGAAATATATGATTTTTTTTAAGTAATAAGAAAATTTATAGAGTTTCTTTTTTAAACGTAAAATATTTTAAACTTAGAATGGTAATTTTGTGCATAAAAATAGTATTTAGCATAAATAATATTTAGATAAGCGAAGCAATTTGTCTTAAGTAAATAAATATTTCTATACAGGATTCAGCATAATATTTTAACATAACAGATAAATCATAATCACATAATGGCTTTTATGTAATACTTTATAGTAAGCTTCACAGGAAATAAAATATGTACACATACATGGGCACAGGCATATACACTTACACGTACACACATACCTCTGCAAAGTAAAGAATAATTTTTTTTAAATGAGCCAGGGAAAATATCAGCTTAAACAGTGGTTGCCATTTTTCTTGATACTAGACTTTCAGTATTTGTAATTGTTTTTCTGAGCAGGAGAAAAACGGACTTCTCTTACTTTCTTCTACTTAACGTAAGCTAGAAGCTGCTATCCTACCAGGTCCAAATCTCAGCCTGACTAGACCTGGCTGGTTTGAATATCCCCATTGGGCGGCCACTGCCCCTGATGTTATGAGAAACAGAGAAAAGAAAATCCTTGTGGTATTTCTCTTGGAACAACACAAAAACTAAGGAAGCGCATACATTTAGTATCAAAATGTACTGTTGGCATGAAATGCTGGGATAAGTGGTACAAAAATACATTAAACATAAAATGAAATCTTGACCAAAGGGAAAATATGGTATGATGTTACAACTAAGAACATCATGTTTACCTGGGAAGAAACGTGAAATCCAGTCAAACAAATACTGAAATTTGGTTTTGTTGGACACAGCTCCAACAGTCTTGCAGAAGACCATTTTACCATGGCTAGAAACATGAACCAATCTGTGTGTTCGTCGGGATCACAGACCACCAGTCCGCCAGGATTATTATGCTTTGCACTGAAATGCCATCTTGATGTTTGATTGTACTGGCAAAATCGACATGTGTTTTTGGGCTGAGATGAACTGAACCTCTGAACAAATCATGACCCATGTTATGCTGGAAAGGATTTTGAAGTCAGACATGCCTTGACTCCAATGACTGCAAACCACTGAAAACTTAATTTTCTATAATGCTGCTGAGAAATGTATCAGGTCAGCCACAGCTCACTGGCCTGCCTGTCTGGGTGAAAGGAGGGATGTGGGTGGCAGAATCCAAGTGGGGACTCTGGAGGGAGCTGAGAATTGCTCTGGTTGTATCCATGAGGAAAAATGCTGTTAAAAGTGATCCAAGGAAAGCCCTGGGACAGCAGTAACAAAGTAAAGCAGACCCTAAAAGAAGTGTCAGGACCACAGAATAGATAGGAGAAACATGGAAGGTGACAAGTAGGAAAAAATGGAAAAAGATGGAAATGGGAATTGGTTTTATATTGATGATAGTTATTAAAATTTTTTTTATGCAAGACATTTCTGAGAATGCATATAGATAAAACAATCTGGAAAAAAAGGTTGGGGAGTAGACTTTGAATCAGTGTAATGGTGATCTTTGTCTAAGCAATGTTGCTGACATCACATACCCAGCCAAGACATGGAGCCACAGCTTGAGCACTTATTTGTACTGGGGAGGACCAGTACAACAAATGAACATCACTAAGAGCCTAAAAAGGATGCTATCAAGAAATCTCAGATGTGGCACAGGGGGGACCTAAAAGATCTCTTGGCGTAGATTTGTTACTCTTAAAATGGTGTATAGGTACATCATACACAGCAGCCTGGGAACATTTAGGATGTAATCAATACTACAAATAATACAAAGGGCGTGCCTGTGTGACGGGCATGAGTAAAGGCTAATATTTTTAATGCTCATTTTGAGTTGTTAAAAGGTTATATTTTGTTAAATACAAGGTGATCACAATGTTAGAGATAAGCTAATTTAAAAAAGATTTTTACACTGAATATTCAAAACAACAAAAAATAGTGCTCAAGGTGGGTTAAGTTGAACTTAAAGTGTCCTATGGTTAGCTTCGAAAAATTTAAAGCAACTGTACAAGCATAGAAGAGATACAACCAAATGACAGCAAAGGCCAGCAATATAGGGATTACGATTATCTGCAAGTTCAATTTGGGTCAACAGTGTGATACTGATGCTAAGAAAAAATTAGTGGGCTCTTAGGCCTAAATAATAGAAGTATTCTGCTTAGGTCCAGAATGGCTTAGACAGAGGAGGAGGCCACTTTTTAAATGGTCTCATCTTTTATTTGTCTAACAATAGTAATGTCTTCACACCCTAACAAAATGATTCTTAACATTTTCGGGGTCATGAATAACTGAGAACTAGATACAAACTATTGACTCCATCCACAAATGCACACACAGCCCCAAATTTGTATAATTCATAATGTCTCTACAAGGTCCATGGACTTCGGGTTAAGAACTCTTTCAGGTTAGGTTGTAAGTTTCTTGAGTAGAGATATATTCTAAATCTGTGTAGCCTGGGCATGTTGACATTGCCTGGTACCTAGTGAAAGCTCAATGAATGTTTATGTACACTGGTTGGAGGGGGACAGGGAAGGACAGGCTCTCTGTTTCACTGTCTTGATGCTTGCTTCAAAACCTCCACACCCATCCCAGTGTACCCCCTGGGACTCTTTGGCATGCTGCCTCTTTTGTTCACTTCCAGGTTCACAATGGCTGGTGGTACCTTTGGCTAAGCTGCTAACATTAGGCTTGAAGAATCTTCCCTCTTCCCTACCATGTGAAACTTGTAAGCAGGAAAATGTCATTTAATAGTTCATTCTCAAGAAGACTGAGAAGACTATACGAATGTCTGCACAACCAAAAAACGCAATGAGCTGCAGTGATTTGGTATGTCCTATTGGCTCAAGATCACATGCAGTTCCTCTTCTCTCCCATGGAGCTGTCCACATTATATAAACCAAGAAAGGACTCCCACTTTCAGAACATGTCTTTAGCAGAACAGGCAAAACCAGTTTTGGAAAATGTGAACGTAAGTAAATGTCATGGCTGGGAGAATTTCAATATGTATTTTTGCTATTTAGGTAGATTTGAGAACACTTGTCTGAGTAGTTAATGGAAAACATCCTAGCATGAACTTAAAAATTTAGTCTTGAGGACTTGGTTCATCAGACAGAAATACAAGATCCTTCACCATTTTGAATAAACTTAACCGATAAGTTCTCCATCATAGTGTTTTTGAAATGCTGGGCTTTATTTTCCCCAACTTTGATGGAAGCAAAACCTACAAAGTAACATTTGCAGATAAGCAATTGGTTTGAAAAGCCAGATCTCATCTTATTTTCATTTATTTAAATTGTGTGAGATAGTCATTGGTAAGATAAATGGGTATTTTTTTTGCCCAACAGTCAAATGAACATTAAGGAGGAAAAGTTCCTCCTCAAATTGGAAGACTTTTTATTTCCTTTAAGAATATCTGAAAAATTTTGCACTCTAGAAATTGTATATAAATGCAGGACTGGTGGGGTGAGCGAAAAAAAAATGCAAAAAAGTCATTGGCTTAAGTGAATTAAATATATTAACAAAGTTTAAGTTAAATTCTAAATAGTCATCTTTCCAACTATTTTTAAAAAATTTATTTTTATACTATTTCAATCTTGATACATTCTCATTGCTTAATCAAAGAAACTTTAAAATTCACTGAACCTGTTTTAAAAAACTAATTACTTAGCATTAAACTTAAAGATGAGAGAATTTCCAACATGTGAGTAAACACAAGATTGTGGTACAAAAACCTTTCTTTTCTGGAAAGTGAGAGTCATACAGATCATCTGGCCCAACGTTCTCAGATTCTCTTGATACAGAAACCCAAAGAGGCTAAGTATCTTGCAGGAGATCAAACAGCCAGTAGGGGTTACTTAGAACTCGGCATCCCTACCTTCCACCAGACCAAATGTCAGATTTACCAAATAACATTGATAAAACATTGACAAAATTTTCTAAGTGTGTGAAGACCAAGTCCAGATCAGTGATTCATTTTGTCCATGTACTGGCCACAGGCTGACTGCCCATCCCCAGCCAGGTGAGCCCCCTCACCAGTGTGTGCCATCCTAGGAATGTGCATCATTGCAGCTGGACAAATAGCCATGTCATCTCTCCATACTCAGAACAGAATGAAATACTTCACCTTTGGATTAGGGTGCCGACCAATGACAAGGCGAACAGGTCCTGGGGGGCATTTGCTCAAGATGGCGTGGACTTTGCTTAAAGCAGCATGGCGAACGTTGACGGAGTTCACTTCTAGGATTTGATCTCCGCGGCTAGGGAGGGCGACATAATCCACACTCTGTGTTAGCAGGCAGTCTTTTAAAAGCTAAAAAAGCTTTGCTTCTGGGAGACGTTTATAATAGAAATCTTTTCTGAATACTTTAAAGAAGCGCATGACATCCTTTCATCTTTGCATACGTGTAAAAAAGCAACACATTCCTATAAACACGTTAGATTTTAAATTGGCAAAGGCCGTTATGCATATCTCCTGGCATTTTTAGAAGTAGTAAAGTTAAATAAAATTGATAATAAAGACAACAAATGGCAGACAGTATGAGCCCATTTCTTCAGCACATACTGTATGCCAGGCACCATACAAAGCAATCTATATAACAATGCTCTGAATAGCTATGCTTATTTCCATTATGCAGATAAGGACACAGGCCCAGGGAGGTCACTCAGATGTCACACACTGTTGAGCTAACTCGTGTCTGTCTGATGCTGGATCATCACAAGATGGCCCCTCGACCACCACCAGTTTCTTTCTTCCTACCATCTTGAAATGATTATTGTAATATAATTTAAGGAGGAAATATCTGAAGCTCAAAGGTTACCCAAGAATTTGTAAAAACATTTCAAATTTGAACAAATGAGAAATTGGGGACAAGTTGCCCATTTTGACTTAAAATTACAGAAAGAGAACTCCACAGGAGAGAACAAAGACTCTTTATATGGGGTTTGAAGAATGCTCATTTGGCAGGCTTCAGACATATGGAACCATTCAAGAAAGAAACATCATCTTGGGATGTCATTAAAGGACTTTTTTCCCTGGGTTCTAAAAGTATATTTTCTTTAATGTACTTTGGATGATTTGCTAAATTTTTTTTCATATGGAAATTCACTCTGATGATTAACTGAAAATGTAATATAAGCTATTAACAGGGCCCAAAAATGGCAACCTCAACGAATGCCATTTTGACAATTCCTCAACCACTAGAGGACTTGGAAGCTTACAGGGGAGAAAGGTGATACTGCTTGGACAGGGTACTTTGTATGATACGTGTACATTCTTGTGCCATTTAGATGGGCACTGACCCACTACAATCATTAAATATATAGCAGAACACGCAGACATCTCTTAATAAACGGAATACCCATGCTACAACTCAACTATCTGGATTAAGAAACCAGATACTCAGTGATTTCAGACAATAGGCACCGTTCAAAAAGGAATAAAAGCAACAGAAGAGGTTCAAGAGATAATATTTAGTAAGAAAGGCCTCCCACTGAAGGGCACAATTTCAGGGCTCTTTTGCGTCCAGTGATTCTGAACCATTCCAAGTAGTTCCAATATTTCATATGAATTTTACATTAATGGATATAAAATGAAAGAAAATACTGAGATAAGCATAGCTCTCTATATACAGTTGCATTTTGACAAGTTTCTGAAATTGAACTTCTGAGTCTAGACAGGTAGAGAAGCTAAGGTTCAGAATTCTCTCATTCAACCAAAGTGCATCTATATTAGCTTTTTATTTTTGGAGAGGCTATTCACTGTAGTCTTGGCTATATTACTAGAAATAATTCAAAGCTTTATCATCCTTCAAAGGAATGTAACAGAGTAGATATCTTATGCATGTGTTTTCGCACGTTCATGAACACACCAGAACCCTCTATTTACTGCCAGGTATGCAACGGACCTCAGGTTGCTCTCCATCTTGGCCACGGATCCCGGGGCCAGGCTGTGAATGTAGATGCCTGGAGGACTGTTTTCTAGGGCCAAGCAGCAGGCACCAATGCCCAATCCAACTCTTGGCTCTGTGAGGGGCATCATTCAAAGAAAACAAAAACGAAAATTATACAGTAATCAGAAAAAAAGCATAACTGATTTGCAACTGGATTTTTATTCAGGTCAATAACCATTTATTTCTGGTTGCGATGCAGAATATAAATCCTAGTTTTGTTTACCAATGCTGCCATTTCTGTTAACGAAACGAGTGCATGGCTAAACCAGGAACTAACTGTGGACGGTGGCGTGTCCAATGGCCCACTCTGCTTCATCTACAGAACCTCCTCAAATCTGTTTGTGGAAATAGGCAAGGTATAAGTACTGTTTTTATTCTGAATACACAACTTTAAGCTTTCTTTTGCCTCTCTTTTTAGCAACTAATCTCTTGGTTATTTAATTTTTCATATTTCTACAGTAGGTGGAGAAGAAAAGGAAACTAAGATGAAAAGGAGTAAGATTTGGTGATCACCCATGACTTTCAGTTACTGGTATTAACTGTATTCTTGACTGTAATCTTTAGTTCTTTAAAATTATGCATTAGCCCTAGACTTAAGCTCATCAGTGATCTTTTTTAATATGAGTCTCTGACGCATGGTGATTCATCTGGGGAGAGTTTAGAGAGCTCTGTGTTCTCTAATTGGTAATTTCCCTTCACTTTAACATAAGTATAATAACTAAAGTAACTAAAATCTCTACATTTGCTCCCATTGTCCATGTAGAGAACACCACCCTGTTGACAGCAGATTGTTCCAAAGGAATAAATCATAGAAAAATGAGAAAAAATTAACCTAAGAACAGGTTCCAAATTGTTATTCAAGAGAACGCAACCTAAATGGGGAGCAGCTGGTATTACCTTTGTTAAGTGTTACTTCCATGACAATCCTGTCCTTGGGCCCAGGGGCCTTCCGACCCAGGGATGAAGAACCGCTCTCCTCGGAGCTGCCCGCTGAGGTCCCCCTGCCGGTGTTGAAGTTCGGGGAGCCGGATCTGCTCATGTGTGTGGGTGTCGAGCAGGGCGTGAGGCTGGGGCTCAGCAACTTTGTGCGTACTGTTAAGACAAATAATCCACTCCGGATTTGCTGAGAAAACAAGGAGGAAGGTGAGTTGGAATTTTCAGTCCGTCCTTATGTCAAAGGGTAAAAAAAGGATAAAACCCAAAACACAAGCAAATAAAGGAAGGAAAACAAGGAGGCTAAAGATGATCAATAAGAATGCTGTTACCTTAAAGGTATGAATGGCTTCTTGAAACGTCAAGCCCTTTATTGGTATTCCATTCACATCTAGGATTTCATCCCCTAGTGATCAAATATGAGAATTACATTAACTTTTAATTTCCTGGACTCTAACTGCTCAGTCTTAGAAGGGGATACCTTATGGTCTCCGATTTACCACTCTACGAAATGACTTTTATTGTCCCAATCCACTTTCATTCACTTAGCTCCCAGGAATGTCACAAAATGGGACAATTAATGACAATGCATATTTTTTTGTAGTGCTTCTGTACTTTCATCTTCAATTAAAACAACTATGGGAAGCACCAAAATCTTATTCATTAGCTATTGCCAAGTTTGACAGTAGATGTTCCACGTTTAGAGATCAAACTGCAAAGACCGAGTTCTGAGGCATTCCTCATAGTCATTGTTTAAAAACTTAAACCCCACTCTGGAAGGCCAAGGCGGGTGGATTGTTTGAGCTCAGGTGTTCAAGACCAGCCTGAGCAAGAGAGCGAGACCCCGTCTCTACTAAAAATAGAAAGAAATTAATCAGACAACTAAAACTATATAAAAAAATTAGCTGGGAATGGTGGTACATGCCTGTAGTCCCAGCTACCAGGGAGGCTGAGGCAGTAGGATTGCTTGAGCCCAGGAGTTTGAGGTTGCTGTGAGCTAGGCTGATGCCACGGCACTCCAGCCCGGGCAAAAGAGTGAGACTCTGTCTCAAAAAAAAAGCAAAAAAAAACTTAAACCTACGGGCAACGAAGCATGAACACACAGCATTTGAGAAGCCACTCCTGTATTTGCATAAAGACAAGCTTCCTGAGCCCAGAGAATCATCATGGTGTATGGAAAATGGGTTTAATGATGAAGACAAAAAACTTGCTGAGGTATTATTGAGAAATGGCAGCCCCACCTCCAGAAATAGTCTAGATGCCTGGTCTTATCGATGTGGTTCCAGGTTCTCTGTCATTAAGCTGGCAAGTTACCGTAGGCCTCTATCTCAGAGATTACTGCGGGGCAATGCCAAATTGCAAGGCACTGCATGCACACACTCGTGTGCCTGCCCCTTCCCCCACCCACTATCTCATCATCTTCAGTGCTAGGAAGGTATAGCCAGGTCATTTTTCAAACTGTTGATAGCATCTGCTGGGAACATAAAAGAACTTGGACATCCTGTTGACTTATCAGAGCTCGTTTCTGGTTGGCACTCTTGTGACAAGGGCTGTTTTTTGGAATAACAGTTCATCAAAAACACTACAAAGATGTCCCAGAGAAGAACAGATGAACTTTGCACAGCAGTGCAGTACAGAAGAGGGACTTTGTACACCTACAAGAAAGTGCAAAGCAGCATGAGAACACACGTTTTCACCTCTCATAGACAGCCAATCCCAGGAGCACAATGGATATGTGACTAAAGGAATACTGCAGATAAGTTACAAAAATGTAGCAGCACCCCATGCATTTGTTATGTGGCTTCTTCCCTTTAATGCAATTACAGAAGTTATAAAATAAGAGAACTAATCTCTGTTTAAAAATCACCATAACCAATTACTCATTTAGGTGAGGAGGTTTATGTTTTTGGGTTATTTCCACACGGGAAAAGGAGCAAACATTAAAATGATTGCTCATGCTCTTAAAATGTATACAAAGATTTTCTTTTAAAGACATATCACTCAACAGGTTGAAAATCCATTCCAATGACTTACGTTTCTTGTAAATGAACACATATGAAAAAACAGCATGTAGGAGAATCAAGTGCTATTAACCTTTCGATTTTTCCCCCATTTTCCTCCATTTTACCAGCCTTGCAGGATGAATTTCAATCAAGTGAACACATGGCACATTCATTATAAAAATGCTCTGCTACAATTTTATATTGTTCTGAAACTTGACACAAACACCACCTGGGAGTGACCCCTTCCTCTAGGAGAAAAATAAATATTCTGCCATGCAAGCACAAAGCCTGGTCACGTCTTATCATTAGCATACAGGATTCTATGGTTGCTCTGCCTAAGAAAAAGGAGACTCTAATTCGCTCTTATCAGTTTCAAACTAGTATAACACAACAGCACCTACAGTTTGGCTTAACTGAATTGAACAGTCACAGCATTTTTGAAGGTAACTAGAAATATTCTAATTTAATTATTTCATGAAGGAGGTGTATTAATAAGGGAGGGAAAAAAATCAGGATTCATGCTTTGGTGAATGCTTTTTAAAATATGTTCAGAACTTGTTGGTAATTTTACTTTATAAAAATATAATCCAGATAAATATTACATAGTAAATTACAGATATACAAATATGTACTTAAGAAGATTCTCTCTGTATTAAAAGCAGCTATTGTGTCTGTACATAAAGGAAACTTTGGCCTATTCAAGTTCTATTTTCTCAAATATCGTATGTTCGAGAAGGAGGAAAGAGTTCTGAGTCACCAATCTTGTATTTAAACAGGCAGCAATAGTAAGGTGGGAAGCGAACGGAACTTGAGATCAGAAAGCTGGGTTTAAATTTCGCTTCTGCTATTTACTAAGGGTGGGACAAGTTTCCAGCCATTTAACACATTTCTGAGTGTCACTTTTCTCATTTGTAAAATGGTCACTCCAAAGTGCCTACTTGACAGGTTTGTATGCAGTTAATGAAATAATATAAATATGTGGGAAGGTTTTATAAATGTTTAAAGCACTAAAAAATGTAAGATGTATTTAAACGTTTAAAAAATTTTATTTGCAAGGGAGAACTTGGCCCCTCAATATTGCTTTAACATGCGTTCAGAAGCACTTGTCATGTATATTTACATGGGGTAGGTGCTATGGAGAATGTATTATAAAGATGTTCATTTAGGAACCAAACTATGTGGTGGTTAATTTCAACTGTAAGATATTAAATACCTACTAGTGATGAGGGCTTCCGTACCAGCCCTGAGGCAAGAATGGACTGCAAACTCTCAAAAACTTTCAAGGCCAGGAACATGATCAAGGACTAAGTGGATAAGATAGACACTTAAAAACATTGGTGAAAATACTAAGCCACTTTCCACTTAATTATGTCATTTAATCCTCACAATCACTGTTCAAGGTAGGTATTACTATTCCAAGTTTACAACTGAGGAAAGTTATGTTGCCTGTCCACGGTCCTGATGTGTAAGTGGTGGGTTCAGCCCAGGTCTACTGGACTCCCAAGACCATGGCCCTAGCTGCTGTGCCATTTGCTTCGCATTTTGCGAAAGGGCAGACTCGCATGGAATCAAAGCTCGCTGTCACTGAGGATAACCAAGAGGCTTTCTCCTACCTTCTTTAAGTCTTCCATCCTCTGCAGCTGATCCGTTTGGGAAAATGGTCTTGACAAAAATTCCCATCTGTCCCCGAATGCAGTCTCGACCTCCAGCAATGCTAAAGCCAAGGCCCTGCATCCAAAGCAGATGGGAGTCCAGGCTGACGTGCAGTATTCAACTGAGGGTATCCTTCCCATGAGAGTATTTAACCAAAGTGTCCTTCCCAACCAGGCTTGCAGTTGAACTAATCAACTAGCTGTAAATTCAACTCTGCATTCTATTCTCAGATCCATTTCCCGTCTCAGACCTGTTTGTGTTATACTAGCCACACCATACATCAAAGGGAGAAACTTTTAGGTTGAAACATGCAAAATTCCCAATATTTGACAATCTTGACCTCCACGAATGGGACTTTTTCATACAGATCAACTAAATAGCTCATGAGAGTCATTTCCTACTATGCAGTAGCAACATTTATTTTCTTTTGTTTCAGTCTTTCCATTTTGTATAATATCAAAATGGACATTTTGATATTTGACATTTGTATAATACCAAGTGATTCATATCCTTCCCTTTATAATAATGGTAATGCCATGAAATTCATTCAAAAGCATAGCAGAGCATTCCCTGAAGCTGCAGGGTCTGCTTTTCTTTCCGTAGACATAAGAGGTGGTGGTCATTCATTCCGCCCTCCATTTTGCCCCAGCAGCCAGGTGCTGGTGACCTCGCACGTCACAAGAGCAAAGAGGGTGTGACCATCTCACGCGCTGAGGCCTACAGGAAAGAATGCAGGGAATCCACTTGAACCCATACGGAGGCCACTCAATCTCTCTCTCTCTATATATATCTGTTTTCCGTTTCATATAACAACAAAAATATAACAAAAATAAAAATTTTTTGATTTAAAAAAGTACGTGCTAACGTTCACCTGGAGGACAGAGCACTCCACAGAAAAGAGCTCACCTTGCCTTTTTCTTTGTACAGCCCAATGATAGAGATAACGGATGGCCGGATGAGTCTCCAAGGAGATTCCACCTGAGTAGTGCTTAAGGAGCGGGTAGACTTCTTCACGATGTGGTATTCCTAAAAGTCAGCACACGCAAGGTCAGAGATATCCTCATTGACTCTGTTGTGGTCTGTGGCACAAAAATATACCCAGACTTTGAAAATCTGAGGTGTCTTTTGTGTTAGACAACCATTTCCCTCTGGTCCATTGGCTTAAAGGAAGGTTATTATGAATAATATTGGAGGAATAGGCCCCCTCTGGCTGTGCCCTCTTCCCCCACACAAAGAACTGCGTGGAGACCACAAGCACCCTGTGTTGCTCTTTCCTCAACCACATTCCACAGATCCTACTTTTGGAGTGGAGTCTGGTTCATTCCAGAAGGGGCCTCAGCAATGTAGGAGGACCATCCTGTGGCCGAGTTCTTCTGTGGAAGCCACCCTCTACCCCCGTCCCAAGTTCACAATCATGGTTAGAAAATATCTCACCATTTTAAGCTTAATTCACTCACTCAAAAACTCAGCAAGCTCTTATTTCTTATAAAACCCAAACCACAAACCCCGACAACTGTTATTCCACATAAAACATCCCACTGAGAGACGGCAGCAGCTTCGGTTTTAATCCTCACATTTGGAAAATAAAATATTTTCCCATAAGCCACACTTTCCCTTCCTGACACACAGTAGCTCAAATCTCAATCCCTTCTTCATGTCTGTCACCCACAATATACACGTGTGTGAGCAGGGCACACTATTTATAACATAAACAAGACAGTAAGTGACTCTATTGCTAAAGCACTTCTATAATCTAGCCCCTCGATATTCTTCTTAGAATAATAAACTTCTTAAATGGCACAGATATTCTAGCATAAGCCAAAGCATAAATTGCTTCATGTTTAATATGAGAAAAGAGACATCACAGAGTTTTTACTATTAATTTGTGTATCCTACACACAAACATAGAAATGAGACGTCCTCCAATGATATTTTCGTATTCCTGCCAGTTTAGAACAATTATATTTTGCAGTTTTACAAAATATCTGCCAAGAATGTTGGCCTTCCAGACACTGGCTCATTAAAAAAATGATGTGGGCTTGGCAAGGTTACTACCCTTTTACTGAAACTATTGCAGAGATGGCCAGATATAGCCCAGGGTTTTCTCAACCCTTGAATACAGAGGTGCGTGTGTGAACTCCTAAAGGAACTCTTGTTCTGATCACCATCTTCAGCAGAACCTCACTCCATCTCCCTTTTGACAATCAGTGGAACCAAGGGCCTGCTTGCTTTACTGGTCTCTTGATGAATTTCGGGGGTTCCCTTGAACTTTTTAGACCTCTGCTGTCTAATATGGTAGCCACTTGCCATCTGTGGCTATATTTACATTAAAATTAACTAAAATGAAAAATACACTCCTCACTAGCCACTTTTCATGTGCTTAGTAGATGCACATGGCTACCATATCCCACAGTATAGATATAAAATGTTTCCAACACTGCAGAAAGTTTTATTGGCTAGCTCTAGTGTAGACAATACTTTTTAGTGGAGGGAGAGAGACCAAGGAAAAAGAAAGGTGAATCCTGAGAGATAAAGAAAAGGGCAGAAAATAAGAAGAGAAGAGAAAGGAAATTTTAAAAAAGGAAAAACACTCTTTTTCAAAACTCTCTACCCTAGACTGGGCTTCCTGATTCCTAGAAACCTAGTTAGAAATGGATGTTTCTGGGTTATAAATATGGTCAGGTTTCCTCTGTGCCTCAGTTAAAAAATGATCACCTGAACGCTAGATCCATGGCCATGATGGCAGTAAACTCTCTCATCTTTTATAATACCTGAAGCAGCCTGATGATTTGGCTATCCTACAACATTCTGATATCTCCTGACTTCATGGGTCCAAGTGGATCATTCTGAGCAGGTCACAGACCCGTCTTCAGTCCTGGGTCTGGATGATTTTTAACAGGGTCCGTGCGGTTTTTGTCTTTGCTTTTTCTCAGTGTCCCAACTACCCGCCGAGTTGCCTTTGAGTAAACTCACCATGACACAGCCTGATCAGCAACTGTCTTTGAAACATGGGCACTTTCTACTCTCTTGGTCAGGGAAAGAGCTTCAGAAGCAACACAAACACTTTATCCTAACACATAATCAATCAGATTCATGCACTTTTCTTCACAGAGATTGGTGCGTATCTCAAAATATTTAACCTCTTTGGGATTCAGTTGTCCCATCTGTAAAATGGTCACAACACACCAAAGATAAGGGCCTGATCCAGATGCCCTGACCCAGGTCCTTTGAACTCCACCATCTAAGGAGTTATGGGTGCCACTGCTACTACATCCTCCTACTCCCTCTCTAGGGACAAGATGCTAATGGTTCCTCTTAAGCCCCCTGGCTCATGAAGCCAGGACTCAAAGAATATCCCACAAACTCTCCAGAGATCGAGTCTGCCTCCATATTGGTTATGAGACTGTCTACCCAGTTTCTACTGGGTTGAAGGTAATATGATTTAGGAGGAACCCCTGTGCGGGGTTATGGAGCCCAGAGCTCTGCTGGGAATAGGCTCTGGAACATTAACTTAACCACCTACTGTACCCCTCTCTACAGCCCCCGTGACCTTGGCTGTTTGAGTCTTTACTGTGTAACAGGTAGGATTCCAGGCGTGGCATAGGATAGGTGCGTGCACACGTGCCCACACACATTCCCTCTTTCACACCATGTCCACACCCACCCACACAGTTATGCTGACGCATGATGCTCCTATTAACATATTAAATGCCATGTGAGTTATATTTAACTCACACTAGTTTTGAGCCTGGGGCCCTGTGAAGCAAAACCTGGGCAAATCCTGCAGATGGTTCATGAAAATCTTACTTGTTGATGTTCTTACTGTTACAATTAATATTGATAATTCTAAAAATGTGGACTAAATGAATAGAAGTCAATAAATTTCATTTTTCATTAAATTTTTCATTAAATTAGAAAGAATCATTTTGTTTTTGAAGTTTTTATTCTATTTTCGTAATAAAACACTGTAGTCCCAAGGAAAAACATTTTTTTTTGTAGTGTGGCAGTCAACGTGTTAAACAAGCAACGGTGGTTCACCACAGACTGTGAGACGCCATTGTCTCCTGGCAACTGAAGGCAACTCTCACTTCCAAAACACACAGTAGGAAGGGGATCAAGACATGAAAATTTTCCCTACTATTTTCAAATATTAGGCTGAATTCTTTCAAACCTCTCTGGGTAGACCCCACTTTCTATGCTATATCTCCCTGTATTATCTCTCTAGCCTGCATAGATGGGCAGTTCTTCTTAACATGGAAGCTCTTATGGTCTTTAAAAAACAAACAAACAAAAGCAGGCTAGAAACATGCTCTCCTGTCCCTAACCAAGCACTGGCGACTGTGCAAGAGAGTGAGCGGCTCCGCGGCACCCGACTGACCTGTGCTGCTCTGGAGGAGTCCAGCAGCTGGGGCAGGGAGTGCTTCCGGCCGTCTCGGGAGACCTCCAGCATCCGGGCCCGGGGGTCCCCATTCCGCACCATCAGCTCATTATATTCTTCAACAGATTCTAGGCGGTGTACACCCCCTTGACAAAGAAGGGGAAAAACATGGTTCGATGGCATGAAAAACATCTTAGGCATATCCATAGGCACAAACTTGTTGCATTTACACCCACCTTCATGGTTTTCAGAAGGCCCAGCATCCAACACACTCAAATACCAAGCTCACCACCTTCCACCACCAAGGTCTGCACGAGCTAGTTATGTGTGGAGGCTGTTAATGCCAGGCTACAAAAAACTGCTAGTTTTTGAAGTGATCAGGCTGGATAAAGGGCTATGTTTATGTTTGATCCAAGTAAGATGTAGCTGTGGTGGATAAGGCAATAAACAGTAGCAAGAAGGCTGTAAGTAGATGGTTTTCTAGTGATGAAGGAAGATCACTTTGAAGTTGATGGTTCCACTATAGGGGCAGATGTTTTTCCACATCTAGTAATGACTTTTTATTTTTTATTTATTATTTATTTATTTATTTATTTATTTTTTTTGAGACAGAGTCTCACTGTGTTGCCCGGGCTTGAGTGCCGTGGCGTCATCCTAGCTCACAGCAACCTCAAACTCCTGGGCTCAAGCGATCCTACTGCCTCAGCCTCCTGAGTGGCTGGGACTACAGGCATGCACCATCATGCCCGGCTAATTTTTTCTATATATTTTTAGTTGTCCAATTAATTTCTTTCTAATTTTAGTAGAGACGGGGTCTCGCTCTTGCTTAGGCTGGCTTCGAACTCCTGAGCTCAAACAATCCGCCCGCCTTGGCCTCCCAGAGAGCTAGGATTACAGGCGTGAGCCACTGCGCCCGGCCTAGTAATGACTTTTTAAATAAATTTTTTTTTATTAAAATCTAACAACTTATAGCAATATGGACAAATCATTAAGTGTACAGTTCAATGAAATTTCACAAAGAAAACATATCAGTAACCAACACCCAGATCAAGAAATAGAATATTAACCTGAACCTCAAAGCCCCCTTTGTGCCACTAACCATTCCTCACACAAGGGTAACCGTTATGCTGACTTCTAACATCACGAATCACTTTTGTCTGTTTTTGTACTTTATATAAATGAACGCATATGATCTGTACTTTCTTTTATGCCCAGTTCCTTATTCTTAGCATTTGTTTGCAAGATTCAACCATGTTGTTGCATGCCAATAGTTTGTTCATCTCCATTCTGTATATTTCATCGTATAAACATACTACAATTTCTTTATGTATTTTATTGTTCATGGACATTTGGCTGGCTTCCAGTTTTAGATCAAGAGCAAAGGTCTGCAAACTTTTTTGATAAAGGCCAGATAGTACATGTTTTAGGCTTTGTGGGCCACAAATGTTGTCTGTAGCATATCCTTCTTTTTTTTTTTTTTAACCAACCCACTAAAAATGTAAAAAGCATTTCCAGCTCATGGGCCATACAAATACAGCTGTGGGCTGTAGTTTTCTGACCCCTGATCTAGAATATATTGTTATTAAATATTCTCGCACATGTCATTTCTGTTGGATCATGCCTAGGGTGGAGTCGCTGGGTGACAGGTATCCATTCACCTTTACCCATGTTGTATCACCAGCTTCTGTGAGTTCTGGCTTCTCCACATCCTTGTTATGTTTGGCAGTGTCAGTCTTCTGGTGGATATATAACAATCTCATGTGTTTTTTATCTTGCATTTCACTGAAGACTAATGAGATTGAGCTTCTTTACATATAGTCATTGGTTGTTTTCCTTTTGTAAAGTTGTAAAGTACCTGTTCAAGTCTTTTGCCCACTTTAAATTGCATTCATGTTTTTTTATTATTGATTTATAGTAGTTTTAATTTGTTTTTACTATAGCTTGGATATGGGTCCCTTGTGGAATCTACAGATTTTAAATACTTTCTCCATGTCTGTGCCTTGCCTTTTCATCGTCTTAATAGTATATCTGGATGAAAAAAGTTCATAATTTTAATGTATGTCATTTTTTTGATTTTTTGGCTAGTACCTTTGTGTCTTATTCAAGAAACTTTTGTAATAACAATTTTTAAAGACTTTATCAATATCTGATCTATGTTATATGCTATTTTAAAATAAAATAATTTAAGGAACTTTAATCTTAAATGATGTATCATTTATATAATATAATGTTTGCATTATACACAATATATTTGTCTATATGCATGTGTATATATGTATATATGTTTGTGTATATATCTATACAAACATATAGGTTCTTCAGAATATCAAGTTCTCCTGCATAAAGTAATATTTCATTTGATGACCTAAAATTTCAATTTATCTAAATATTTCTCTGAAAGCTTTTTAAAAAACAAGATAATTCTGCACCCTTTTAAAAATAATATATTGATGAGTTTTAAAAAGTGATAAAAAGAATGTTGATACAGTTATAATGAATGTCACTAAATATTTGTTTTTGAAAAAGCTAAATATTAACTTTGCAATACAGGTTTTTAAACATGAAATTCCTTTGCAAGTAAGAAAAATTTTGCATTTAAAAAGATCACAAACCTAAGGCATTAACATACATAGATCAGAAGTACCAAAATTAAAAGGGAACCCTGTTCACAAAAAAGGAGGTATGAAATAAGGAAAATTCAGGATGGAATATCAGAAAAATATTCCACGAAATGACAAGTGATGTTGCTTTAGTCATTTTGGAGCCAGAATGGGCAAAACCTTAGTGGAAATGGCTGGAACCTCTACAGAAACTCTTTGATAATTCATGACTTAATACTAACTCATGAACAGATTAGTCTCTCTTGGCATATGAACTCATCTGAAAAAGACTTACTAGAAGAAAATTCCTTTTGAGGCGACAGGGAGGCACTGTCATCGACAGAAGAAAAACCACATACAGAAGTGTCTATGGTTAATATACTGATAGGTGAATACCAGAGTGACTCATTTAAAGAAAATAAGAAATAAATATCCAAATTTACAGGACAAATTAGGAACTGATAACACTAAAGTCTCTTTTATGCAAATATCTTTAGAATGAATATATTTCACAGCACCGAATGAAGGCTGAATTCCTTAAGCCTGTTTAATGTGTTTCCAAATTACGTTTCCAGTCTTATCTCCCACTTCCACGCTCTATGAATTTGTTGTTCGATACCGATAATTCTCAGAGGGGAGGATCTGTCCTCTCCTTCCCTCCTTTCCCAAATGGGGAGCATGTGTGAGTCACATGAAGCTTCACCCATCATCTCCCACCCCAAGATTCTGCTATGTCCTTTCTCCTAATCACACTGACAAGCTCTGCTGGATTGAATCATTGTGACTGTCAGATTATACTGGATCTTTCAAGCGGCTGAGGAGGAAAAACAGTTGCCAAAAACTTTTCCAATTAACTTATTACCATTGTCCCTCAACATCTCTCATTCATTTTGTTCCAAGTCTAGACCATTGCTCCTCCCATCTTCTATTTTACCAAATCCTGCCAATATCCTGGCCCTCCTTTACCGAGCATCCTCTGGACGCCTCCCCTGAGCACCACATCACAGAGAGACCTCCAGTCTTCGTACCTCTCGTGTGTGCCTTAGCCAGTGGCCGTCACTGTGCGTATGTGCGTGTGCCCTTCCCTGGGACTACACCTTCTCAAGGAGGCCTTCCTATCTGAACCCATTCAAGCATCTTCCCCTCTTGAGAGGGAGAGAGGCAAGAACAATAAGAATAAAAATGACAATAACAGTGGCAGCCACCGCGTAGTGAGGGCCCATTGCTGCCACACTCTGGAGTGGCAGAGCTGTGTGCATTTTCTCAACTCAGTCGTTCTACAAGGCACGGCATGTAGAAGGCACTCGCATTCACTGGCAGAATAAACATGCATTATTTTATAATCCTCATGTTACAGATGAAGAAACTGAGACCCAGAGAAGTCACTTGTCCCAGGTCCTGCAACCAGACATGGTAGTGGGAAGTGAATTCAGTTCTACCCAATTCATGCATGTTCCTCCTCCCTATGCTACATGGCCTTGTTATGGCCTTGGACGTCTGCGAAGGACACAGGGGGAGAGGGTGGCATCCATCTGTGTGAACAGTGGCCAGCCCTGGACTTACGACTCAGTCGAATGTGCTGCTCATTCTAAATGAATAGTATGGACAGAGTTAGAAAAATCAGGCATCTGGAAGGTCCTCCAGCTGTGTCCCCCTCCCCACATATGTATCCATAAAGCCCCAGATTGGGGAACAGAAGTCCTTTTAAGATCCCCAGGAAGCCAAAGGGTGGTGGGGGGAAGAACTGTCTGGGAGGCAGATCTTTGTCCTGGCACTGCCTGAGCGACCTTTGGGATTCTCTTAACTTCTCTGGTATCATCCATAAAATGAGGAATGTGACCACGCTGGTTTCAGAGGTCCCTGTATTTCCTCAGAGCTCTGGAGACCTCCCCAGGAACCCAACTGTAAGGTGCTGAATCACTCTGCCAAGACAGCGGACCCAGAGGCCTCCTCGGTGCCCTGCGACTCCCCGACCCTAACACATGCAAGACTTCAGCATATCTCTCAGTCGGTCCTCGGGGCTGGTGGGGAGCTGGTCACCATCCCCACGAGAGCCTTCACCACGTCTCCCTTCAGATTTCTCCTCAGCCGCTGGCCATCACCACTCCTTTCTGCCACAAACCCACGTTCTAACACTTGGGCAGATGTAACACTGCCTAATTATTCTGAGTCATAAGTATAATTGATTTTGTTAATCAGGTTTTTAAAAAAAGATGTATTTCATGTTCCTTTACCTGCCATCTTCCTGAGAACAAACTCAGTAGCGGGCCGGGCAACGAGGAAGGGAGATGCTCTTTGTGGCAGCACAGCCACACTGTCCCCACTGATTTGGGTGGCAGGAAGGGGAAACAGACCTTTTTTTTTGATGTTAGCACACTTTTCATTGTGCTAGATGCTTTAATATGCATTAAAAAAAATCTGTTCAATCTTTCAAAGTCAGTTCCTACCAGCCCACAGTTGTAAGGTAACTCAAGAGCTGAGGAGGGAGCATGGTTCTGCCAGGCTGCAAAATGCTCGCTTTTCCTGCTGTCCCAGGTGTCTATCACAGTGGGAGCCAAGGCTGACTTCGCCACTAGGCCAGCAAGCAAGGTGCTGACGGCCCATGCCACTTCCAGGGACCCACAAAAAATGGTTCCATTTTAATTTCTTTTTAAATGCAAAAAGAAGAGAGAACATAATAGTAACAAATAGATACTAATGAATCCAGCCTGTATCTTTTTACCAACGCAGCCAGGAAATATAATTTTCAATTTTTTTTATGGAGGAAAAGGCCCAAGTGCCTAGAACGGTGCCTTTCATAATGACCCGCGAAAGCATAACGCACCTCCTGCGCACAGCCTCCGCTTTCGACACTGACTTTCTGTCTCAGGGCACAGGCTATGACTTTAAGAAAATGCCCAGATGTAGAATCTATTCATTTCCAAAGCTGCAACTCCATCCTATCTTTTTCCTGCTTGGTTGAGATACGGATCTGATATTAGATAAATGGCCCTTTGCCACTTGTTCTGGTGGACCGAGGGTTTTGGGGAGAGGAGTATTCGCTGGGGAAGATAGGCTGTTGGGGAGACGGCCCACTGAAAGGGTCACCTGAAATCCTACCGAAGCAAATGAACCAAACACAGGAAATTTAGGTTTTAGCACACAGAGCTGTTGACATTCACTTTGTTATGACTCCAATAAAAATATTCACGTGGGTAGCCAGGCTGAATGCAGTCATTACGCCTGGGGCATGCACCATCTAAGCGAAAAACAATTTTGAGGTTTCAAGGGAAAAAAGGGCTCATCCCGTTAATGGCATTAGCTCCACACTCCTGAGGCTGGAAGCTCATTTTCAGGCAGGCTGCGTCAGGCAGAGAGTTCCCACTTACCCGAGAGACGACTCTTGAGCTTTGTTTTACTGCTGCCCTGTTTGGGACTTTCCACATTCCCCTTGGAGTCGTCAGTGCCATGTAAATCTTGGGGCTCATCTGTCCCAGGCATCTGGAATGCAGAGAGCACAGAGCTGAGAGAGGCTGGCCCTGCCTTGACTTACGCTTTCCCCTCCAAGCAGTTATCTCGAGGTTCAAGGAGCAGCAACACAGGTGTCATGTGAGGAAAAGGTTCACGGGATCTAAGCACAGCCCTTCAGATAAGCTGATTCAGACGGCCTCACGTTGGCATGTTCCTCCTCAGCACGCACCTCACCCTGCAGCACAGAACCAGGGACGTTTCGAACTGGAAAGGGTCCCTGGGGCCACTTTACCTCTCATTCTACGTTTGAGGCAACTTATTGGTCAAGGTTCCCCAGGTGGTGGCCCAGTGGTCAACGGTAAAGCCCCAGCTAGAGCCCAGGCCTTTAACTTGTGGGCCAGTGCTTTTGACTATAATGCAAATTGCAACAAACGTGAAAGCAGAAGTTTAAATCCAAATCTAAGGTTCTTTTTTTTTTTTTTTTTTGAGACAGAGTCTCACTCTGTTGCCCAGGCTAGAGTGCTGTGGTATCAGCCTAGCTCACAGCAACCTCAAACTCCTGGGCTCAAGCAATCCTACTGCCTCAGCCTCCTGAGTAGCTGGGACTACAGGCATGCGCCACCATACCTGACTAATTTTTTCTATATATTTTTAGTTGTCCAACTAATTTCTTTGTATTTTTAGTAGAGACAGGGTCTCGCTCTTGCTCAGGCTGGTCTCGAACTCCTGAGCTCAAACGATCCACATGCCTCGGCCTCCCAGAGTGCTAGGATTACAGGCGTGAGCCACCGTGCCCGGCATAAGGTTCTTAAAATAAGGTTAAATGTTGATTTTGTTACAAATAACTATATCCCTCAATCAACCAGATGTTCCGTGCACTACACTCCCGAGTACTGATTAAACACCTCCCAGAATCAAGCACTGCCGGGCTCTGTGTGTGTCAGATCACACACCTGGAAGTTGTATGTCTATGATACCAGACCCCAAGAGGTGATGCAGAAAGGACACTGCCAAAGCTCATCGCGTCCTCCATCCTAGAAAAGTCAAATGTGCTAAGAAAAAATAAAAACTATGCTTATTAGAGGAAAAGGAAATTCTTACATTTGAGAGTGTTTATAAAAAAATCTGGAGGGGGTGGAATTTACATGTACAAAACTTATGAGATATATGAAAACTATAAACCTTCCCATTTGCAATTTTATTTTCCTTTGAGGTTCTGGGGGATAAAAAGGAGGAAAAAAGTCTTATATTAAAATAGATCAGATTTCTGCTAAGGAACGTATACATACTTTAAAAAGACATATAAAATATCCTTTGACACTTAGCAGTCATTGAAGAATCATGCAATTATAATGCAAAAAAAAAAAACCCTCCTTTGATAAAAAATTATACATTTGCTATGATTTGGATATTTGTCCCCTCCAAACCTCATGTTGAAATTTCATCCCCCATCTTGGAGGCGGGGCCTAATGGAAGGAGTTTGGGTCACAGCAGTGGATCCCTCACGAGTAGATCAATGCCTTCCTTCGTGGGTGGGTTCTCGCTCTGTTCTGCCATGAGTGGAGGCAGCCTGAGGCCCTCACCAGAAGCCAAGCAGATGCTGCTGTCATGCTTTATGCACAGCCTGCAGAACTGTGAGCCAAATAAACCTCTTTTCTTTATAAATTACCCCACCTCAGGTATTCCTTTATAGCAACACAAAATGGACTAAGACAACATTGTATATAAAATCCAATACATAAAAATGTATGAAGTAAGCAATTAGAGGAATTCCCCAGGTAATCCCTTTTAAGAGGTAATTATTCATATATAAATCTTGTATTAATATAAAAAATTTGGAAGGTTCCCTCTTCTTCTTCAAGTTCAAGTATCTTTCTGGATAAGGAAGAGGAATAAAAAGGTCTGAGAACAAGCAGATGTAGGCAAAGCTGAGGAGGGGCATCAGGAGAGCAATCCTGATGCAGAAAACAAAGATAACAAATCTGGTGCATTCATATTCCCATGTCAGGGACTGGCAGGTGTCCAGGTTTAAATTAGGAAGAAAAGGCAAGAATGGAATCCTGAGGATGATTTTTGAGATTCTCTGGAGGGTCTTTTGCAGCCCAAATCCTGACATCACTGCACACACAGTGATATGCCAGAGATCTGGGCCATGTGCAAATGGGAATAACCCAGAGAGAAGCCTCAGGGCCCCTCCTTGGCTTGGCTTAAAAACTTCACGGAAAGAACCTGTGTCCAGACTGTCAACAGCAATTGCCAGAGAGTGAGTTAAGTTCCTGGTTCTTTCTGGTTTTACCACCTGACCCAAGCCATCAGCCCGCAGAGAAAGGGATTCCCCGGCCGGCAAGTTATGACCTGCTGCGGTGCCCATTCAATGGGTTGCTTATTACACAGCGGCCAAGGCTCGACCCATCAGAAAGCCTGTCTGAGATGCTCATGTCAAGGAAGGAAAACCATCCCAGCTACTGTTTCTGGACTTAGGAAGTTTCCTCCTTCGGTCTTCCCCTCTACTCCCCAGCACAGCCCCAGGTTTGCACAAGATAAGAAAAATTCCGGAGATGACGTAAGAACTCCCGTGAGCACCCAAGAAGGAAGGTAGCCCGCCCAGGGCTTCTCAAGTTATGACAGGCAAGGCTGCAACTTGATTCTCCGTCTGAGGACTTCCAGCCTCATGTATTACTGGGGTACGTCCCCTCTCCTTCTGAAGATGCTTTGTAATTAAACTAATAATTTGGATAGTCAATACTGTACAAGTGTTTAGGTCATTCGCCTCAATTTTTTCCACCTCATTTTCACAGCAAACATATATCCTAAAGTAAACACTGTTATCTCCATTTGACAGAAGAGGAAATAAAACTGAGACCCTTAAGTAACATTTGTGTATAACATGTATCTGGGATCTACGATAGACTGTGTGGGAAAAAAGTGAGTACAGATTAGTGATGTTGAGTTGCAGGAGACCATACCTCTACTATGCCAAATCTGAAGTCCTTATGATGCAAACAAAGATGCTGTAAACTCTTATTATTTTCAGAATCTAAGGGAGGTGGTTTAAAAGAGAGTCACAGCCTGAAACAACATTTTCTTTTTTTTCTCCAATCCCTCAATGCACCAAAAAACGAAATGAGATTTAATATCTATGATCTACAAAATGCCCATAAGATTTCTTTTGCCAAAGAAATCTTATGCTAAAGATGATGTATGTTACTCCCTAATGCCTATAGCTAGAGGCAATAAGGATGAACCTAGAGATGTCGCAAGTGTTGCAAAGGGTACTCTGTTGAGCTCAAGGCAGGAGTGACATTTTATTTCAGAAACCACTGAAAGTGTTAGCGTCAGGTTCTGAATTCTTTCTTTTTTTCTTTAGAGACAGGGTCTCACTCTGTCTCCTAGGCTAGAGGACAGTGTCACAATCATAGCTCACCGTAACCTCAAACTCCTGGGCTCAAGTGATCCTCCTGTCTCAGCCTCCCAAGTAGCTGGGACTACAGGCACTTGGGTTCTGAATTTAAATGGAACTGTTTCCTCTTGTAACAGAAAACTGATTTGTCATGATGTTAAGTGGCTTGTAAGTCAATGAATGGGAAGTAGGTTGCTTAGACACATTAGTTCCAGATTATATCAGGAAGTAGCAACACACAAAGTACAATTTTGATCACAATGAGCCTCTCCGTAGTCTTATGACTATTATCTGAAAATGTCCACACTCTAAGAGAGTCCCTTTGCTGTGTGTATTTTTTCCCCACGCACAGAACAAATCAAACTGTTCTGGAAATGATGTCAGTTTAGTTGTTCCAAAATGAAATTTGCAAAACGTTCTTCCAGAAGGCCTTTGGTTCAGCAAAACAGTTGACAGAATCTATTATTCATGAGCAGTTTCTAATTCATGTGTTATAAAACAATGCCATTATATTAATGGAATCTAATTGAATTTGCCAATTTAATTTCCGTGTTAGAGCCTTTGTGTTTGCATCATTTTCCGCACCTGTAACATACAAAATTCTCTCTCGATGAAGAGGCATCTTTAGCTTCTAGTTTTGTAGTGAGGTGGTAGGGCAGGGTGTTTAAGCTGCCTGGGTACAGACCTTTGTTCTACCATTTTATCAGCAACTTAGTTACATTAGTCATCCTCTTTGAGTGTCAATGTCCTCATCTGAAAAATGGGGCTGGATTTAAGAATTAAATAATATAGGTTTCTGACAAAAGGTGGCAGATTTCTCCTGATTTCCATTTTGAAACCACACTAACAGGACAGGGAAGGGGAAAACAACAACAACAAAAAATAGACACAATCCCACAAGGGCAAAGAGAACAGAAGACAACAGTAACAAAATTCTAGAAACCAGTAAGCAAACATGTGGTAAAGGATCTGACTTGAGGAAGCTGAATCCTAAATGGGGATTGAAGAAGGCCGAACCATTTGCAGAGAGAACTCCCAAAAAGCCCAGCGGCTGCCAACAGAGGCCCTCTGGGAGTGGACACGAAAGCAAGGCTGAAACAGCGACACAAGGAACGGCTGAGAGTTGAAAGTGGTCCACGCAGGTATTTACAGTGGTCTGATTCTGAGGGAGATTCCCAGGGGTTGGGAATGACCGAGACAAACTTAGGAGTGCATCGCAATCCCCTAGAGAGCTAACAAAGAACTCAGAGACCCGGCCTGGGCCCCTGTAACTCACTACTGCCCTGAGCCAAAGGGAACCAGGCTCCAAAGGAGATGCAGGACTGAGCTGCAACTTCCCGGCTTCTTCCTGCCCTCCCCTGAGTTTACTCCAGAGATGAAGAATGGGAGAATGGATGCTTCCCAGCTGCCTACGAATGAGGAAAGGGTTACCATCATCACGCTGCTTCCTATTCCCAATATACGTATTTTAACCAGCATTTAGGGAAACCTATTCTGCTCAATGTATAAACCGCAAGCACACGAGGTATACGCACAGTATAACGCAACTGACACGTACCATGGGTAGCAGCACATATCGTGCCCATAATATACTAATAGATCGCTGATGTCCGAGGCAGTTCTTTCATTATGTAAAAAAGGAACAACTGTATTTACTTTTAAAGGGTTAAGATTACCTGGCAATTGTCTCATAGGGTTATTATGAGGAGTAAATAAGAATGGATGTGGGAGACCAGCAGAGTATCTAATGTATATCATAAGGGTATAGGAAAGTTTTAGTTGAAATTAAAAAAAAAAAAAAAAAGTTGAAGTGTTCTCCCCACAGGCCTCAGGGTGCTTCCGTATTTGAAGATTACCTTGAGCGTGTCTGTAGCTCTATACTTCAGAGATACAGATTTCAACTTCATACCTATGGGAAGGGAGATTTAGTTAATGAACAAAGTCAAACCAATGGGAATCCAAAGAGAGAGGCCATCTTCTTGGACTGAAGATGGGGGAAACAGATTTCATAAAATGACTGCAAATCTTACAGCTAAGGAGGCAGTTTTCAAGGCATGTGCTTGGAGCACTTAGTTTTTACAAATCAGGTTTTCACACAACAGCAAGGAAGATTTGAAAACATGCTGTGGTCCTGTGATCAGAATAAGAGCAGTGGAAAAGAAAAAATAAAGAAATACATGATTAGCTAGAGGAAAAGAGATTATCTCCTTAAAAGAAAAGATGAGATCTTAGACAACTGTCTCTACAGATCTGAAGGGGAGCTGGGATGTGTGAGGAAGAGGGATGTGCTAGTTCCCAGGTATCTTCAAGTTGGTGTCACACAAAAGCAGGTGGATGCCCCAGTTACTCCTAGACTGGGGATGGGTATGACCGGGACGTAAAGTCTACCTGAGGAACGGGGGCAAAACCGCAGAGAAGAGAGTGGGATCTCAGGCCCAGGAAACAATGAGAGATGTGTGTGATTTTAAAACTACATGTGAAGAGCTTTAGAAAGAGGACTTGGGACAGCTATATCAAGAGAGATCGGCAAGTGTAGACAGATTTAAAGCTGAGCTGTAAAGATGACCAGGAAGAGTGAAAAAATCCCGGGTAAATTTTACAGGGACATAGTTATTGTTGTTGTCCTGACAGAAGTGGCCTGAGAAATGTATGACATTAAGGACTCTAGAGGAAGTAAACACGAGAAATACCAAAGGGCATCCAGGCAGGATGATAACAGGCCAGAACTTGATGTTAGTCTGATGGGAGAACATTTCCTAGGATGGAATTAGCTCACTCAGACGTGGTGGTGGTCAAGATACAGTTGAACAATGGATATGATTCCTTCTCTTTCACAATGATGGACCCCATATGATAGAATCTAGATTAGTATTTTAGAAAAACAAAGTCTGAGTCAGAAAGCAAAGGAACAGAAGAAATATAAAAAAGCACCCAAATTCAGCAAGCAGGACTATAAAAGAAGAAAAGGAACCAATTTAAGCAGCAGGTTAAAAAGAAACTTAAGTGAATTTTCCCCAAAGGGGAAGGATATGAATCACTAGAGGCATATCCAATTACTGCCCAGACATATACAGCAGAAAGCAATGCTAGTCAACCCCTGGAACATTCAAAACCTGAGAAAAAAATGAAATCTCTCAAGGAGCAGGTGGCAGAGGTATTAGCCCTTACTAGCTCATTAGGGGCATAAGCTCTAGCATCATCAACAGCAAGTCTGGTTCATGAATCTGTAGAGGGTGTTTTCCAGCTGAACAAATGGGGAAGGAGGTGCATTTTCTGCAGTCTAAGCACTTCTATGCCAAGAGGCAGAAGAAATGGAAAATGCCGCCCAGGACTTAAAATGATGCAGTACACCAGGAAGCCCTATACTTTTATCTCAAAGTATAAATGCAAATCAAGAAGCTTTTGAATATACATGAAAAGCACTTTAAGTGAGACCAGGTTGATCTCCCCCAACCCCAGTTGGGAGGAAGATTCCTGCCAGTTGACTTTAAGTTCATGGTCATGAACTCCGGACAACTGTCAGACTGACTGGCATCTTTAAGAGAAGCCAAGAATCTTATCATCAACCTTCTTTTACTTGATATTACTGAGTCTCTCTGCTATAGCATGTCGGCAGAGAATTCTCCATGGATCTCTTGCACTTCTGGTTTGTGAACAGAGGCATAGGCTGTTTTTACCCTGGATTATCTATCTTTTCAAGGATGTTTAGGGTGAACAGCCTAGAAAGTTAGAGATAGTGTCTCAGGAGGAAGGGACATGTTTACTTACTGTCCAGTAAAATAATGTCTTCCTCGGGAGCATCATGAAAGGTTTGCTAGTAGCCCATCATACAAGATTGAGGTTGTCTATGCTCAGGGTTCCTCAGACATTATGCAAATCCACACCACATGTGCACTTACCTGAGCCCCTCTACATAACTGCCACAGGACTGGGGGCAAGGAAAATGATGTGAACACATGAACCTCTAAACTGAGATTGAATCCTAAACTGGGATCAAAAAAAGCCAAAAGCTAGTTTCTGTGCCATGAGTAATAATGTCATTTTTCTCTGACCCAGGAATCTCATGTCTTCTGCCAGCATCCATGAAACTACAGTGTAAAATCTTAGACTTCTTACAGTTCTTGGCGTCGTCTTTAGTAAAATTAAATTAAGGTCTTAAGAACAAAATTTTGCCTAGGACAACTGTCTAAGGGCTGGGGTTTGGCTCGTTTTTCTAAATGTCGAGGGTGTGAAGCCAGTGTTTTGATACCACTGTGGGTCCATTTACTCTGTTTACATGTCACTAAAAAGTAAATCACAGGAGAGACTTGCTGGAATGAATCCAACCTTCTTAAAGTTGAAGAAACCGTATTTGTTCCAGTGGAAAACAACCCAGACTGCACATGCTGACAAACACAATCTCTTTCCAGCACCCAGCATCAAGGGTCTTATTAGATAAGATGGAACAAATTAAGAAATAGGAGAGATCAAAACGTGGCCATTAAATGCTTTGGTTTTTTAACTCAAAATCAAGGAAATCTAAGTTTAGATGTTAATTACTTTTGATTTTAACATTTTTGGATTATGACTTACAAGGGGATTTAAATTTGTTGGCATTCTCACAGGTTCTGAGAACTAGGAAAAAATAAATAAATTTGTTGGCATTTTAGTTATTTGAATACCATCATTATGTTGACATTTTATCTCACCGCAGAACTTCTGAAAAGTTCCACTGGGCAATGTGGCTAGAAATAATTTTGGATGAGAAATACCATAGGGATTGAGTTTTAGCTTCTGGCAAATTTTAGTCTTCAAGGGTGGGGACTAAACCATCATTACCCATGACACAGGGCCTTTGGGTCCAAGCTAAAAGTCTAGTTCTTAGAAATGTCCTATAACTGCTGTTCAAAGCGTTTATGAGATCTCCTGGAACACACTGTGACTAATACAATGTTTAACTCCTGAGCAACATCTGTCTTTTTCAGATAGCTCTTGAAGGCTTACAAACAAACCGTGCAAAGCATGGCTTTTATCTCCAACCATTTCCATTGCGCAAGCATATCTGGTCCCAAAGAAAACTTCAGGACCGGTTGCACCCAGTTCACGCCATGTTGTTATGGTTCCCAGCACTTGAAAAAAAAAATAATCTGCAGATGTGACAGAAGACATCCAAGCTCCAAATCCCCAGGAAGCTCTGTTGGCTCCTTCCCCCGCTCGGTATCCACAGGACAGAGGAGCATGGTGATTTCCCTTTCGGACTTCAGTCACACTAAGATTATTTTTAGGCTGCCAAAGGAATCTCATTTTCCAAATCTCTGGGGCAGATGTCTGAGTGACCGAAGGAGAACCAGATGGCCATCAGAGAGGCCTAGGCTGGGAATGAATAACCATTCAGAAAAAGGGAATCAGAACGACAATAAATCAACACAGAGTAGCAAGAAGCCTGCAAATTGCATGCAGAAATTCAAACACAAATCTACACTAGACTCACTGCTTTCCAACAGAGAGAGCAGCTTAGAACTGAAGAGGAAAACAGTAAAATTAAAAAGTAAATCTCGCCAACCCACAGCACGCTCTGGTCCGTGCAGGGCATGTGTGCGCAGATCAGAGGTCGTCAGATGCAGGTGGGGGAAGCTGCAGCTGATGTCCACTGAGACGCTCAGGCTGTGGCTCCGCAAATGAAATAATATTGCCCTTGTTCTCTCTGAGCCCATTGCCAGTTTCCTCCCATTCATCATCCCCAAATCATTTGAATGGACTTAACACACTTTGTGGGTGATTATTTGTGTGATTTTTATGCATACAAATTAAATAGATCTCTTGGTTCCTTACAAAGTTGAGGTAAAGAAATCACCTTTAAGGGTATAGGAACATAATCAGTCATTAGCTCACATTTGACCTTCTTGTAATGAGTATGCACCACCTTCCCAAGAAAGGACAGTGTCCTCTAGTGACTCTTAGTTCTTTGAAAATCTCTTCCCCAGGGGATGTGGATGTCAAGGAGAATCTGCACACGTCCCTCTTTGGTAGAGATTTGGTATTGAGGTACAGTATGAAGTAGGGCTCTCTCACTTTTGCCATGGTTCCACGACCTAGTGGGTGGGAAAACTGTGAGGTTTGGAGCTCTTCTCTGGGTTTGGGGGCTGGCTACTAAAGGCAGGCCCTTGCGTCATTTCTCAGCAGGAGCTGCCTGCCAGGGTCATCGCGCTGGACATATCTCTGGGAGCAGAACTATGATACGCTTTACCCTAAGCTCCAAAATAAAATTGGTATCTGTGTACAGGAAAATTTCAAGACATACAAAAAGTAAAGGTGGGAGAGCTGTTAAAAAAAACAAAGGCATGTAAAAGAGCCCAAAGAACTACAGAGGAGGATTGGCAGGAAAGAAAGCAAGGGATGAACTGTCAGAGGTGCCCTGACACAGCCACTAAGTCCAGTCCAATTTAGCAGTGACAGCAAACACATCCGACTCTTCCAGGGCATTTTTCTAGACAAACCTCTCAGAGGACATTTCATACTCTTACACAGCTTTATTGTAACAGAAGATTATTATTTTAACTGGGCATGCCATTTAGGCAGGTTTTAGATGAAAAGCAAGATGTCGTGGTGAAATCTTGGCTCACTGTTAAGTTCCAGGCAGTACCCTAAGGCCTTCTGCGGCCTTCTCTAGATCAACATGAGCTGCCTTCTGAATTCTTTCTTTGCAGGAGTGGTGTTGGGTTCATGCTGTTGTGCTGATATATATTTCTAAAGACATGTTCTTCTTTAAGAATCTACCAGGAAAGTGGAGATGTGCCACGTGGGGCCCCACGGGAAGAAGCAAGGAGAGAGGCTGTCCCAGGCTCACAAATGATCACCTACAGTGGGGCTTGGCAAACTCCAGCCTGGGGGCCAAATCTGGCCCAACAGCTGTTTCTGTAAAGTTTTATTGGAACGCAGTCATGCCCATTAGTTTATATATTGCCTATGGCTGCTTTTGAACTGCAAAAGGCAGAATGAAGCCGTTACAACAGAGACTGGCCAGCAAAGCCTGAAATGTTTACTATTTGGCCTTGCAGTCCCTGACCCCTCCTCTATAGCAGTCCTCCCTTATCCGGAAGATGTTCCAAGAGCCCAGGGGATGCCTGAAACCTCAGACAGTACCAAACTTGATTACTGTCAGTCGGAACACATTTCTGTGCAATGTCTTTCATTCATATATTTAATACCTTCTCCATCTTAACTAAGTACCTATCATGCACTGTGGCCATAACTTTTGCAGCTTGAGGTGTGACAGCAAAACTAGCTCATATTTCTTTTCCTTTCTTCAGTTTCATGGATAGAAGGTTTGTTCTTACCATGCATCTTAGCAACATCAGTGTACAATTTTTTTTCTTTCCTTATTAAGTCCTTTTCACTTAAAGGAAGCACTTTATGGCTTGTCTTTGGCATATCCGAATTGCCAACATGACTACTCTTGCACTTCGGGGCCATTGTGAAGTAAAATAAGGGTGACTGGAACATAAGCACTGTGGTACCATGGCAGCTGACTGATAACCGAGTCAACTACAAAGGGACTAATAGGGGGTGGTGTAGGCAGCGTGGATATGCTGGACAAAGGGATGATTCACGTCCTGGGCTGGATAGTGTGATATTTCATCATGCTACTCAGAATGGTGTGCAATTTATAACTTGTAAATTATTTCTGGAATTTTCCGTTTAATATTTTCTGACTACCACTGACCTTGGGTAACTGAAACTGCGGAAAGCAAAATCGCGGACAGGGGAAGGAGACACCTACTGTATAGGAATAGTTCATACTCTAGCCCTCCCGACCTCTATCCCTACCTAAGGCCATGGTGAAAAAGCTTGAGAGTTTTTAGAAAACATAACTTAGTAAGTTGAAGGGAAAGAACTGACAAGTGGGGACATCTTGAGGAAATGGCTACCAGAGGGCAAGGTTCACGGATCTACCATGGCATTTCCTCTAAAAATATCCTTGTCATCCAGGTTGCCTGATTTTATCTTCATATTTCATTTTAAAATGACACTGATTTTTTTTAAAAAAATAAGCAAAATGATACCGACAAGAAACTCATTTGAAATCACAAGGATTCTCTTTGCAAAATGCACGTACTTAGTGAAGGATCACTAGCCACCATTTATACTGGTTTTAAATCAGACTGCTTTACTAACAAACATACTGCTTGGAAGAAATGAAAAGGGTTGGTTTGTTTTTTGGTCTTTTGTGGTGGTGGTGAAAGGAGGGAATATGTCTTGGAGAAGAGGGAAGGAAAGGGGAACTCAGTGCCGAGTTGAAACCAGGAGGAGGGCACTGGGCTCCAGGCCTTTGAAGACGGCAGCCAGCAAGAGAGTGGAGGGGACAGCAGGAGGTGGGAAGGTTCAAAGGCAAGTAGAACCCTATTCAAAATATTGCTTAAGGTCAACTCTGCCTTCAGGAGAAAAGGGAAGGAAACTTCATCCTCCTCTTCCAGCAGCATGGAACCCTTGCTCCCAGAACGCCACCCTAACTCTGCCTCTGTCCCTAGCTTCTACTGACCTGTCACTCACATCGCTTCCCACCTTCCCCGCCACCCCTCCTCCAGCACAGGCTCTGGTTCCTCCTCAGTGGGGCTGTGACAAAGGCCTCCTAATCCATTGCTCCACCTCCAACCCCCTTTCCTCAATCCCATCTTCCTCTGCCCTGCTGCTTGAGTAATCTTAAAACAAAATCTTTGACCCTGTCACTCAACCGAGAAACCATCAATGAGTCACTTTCTGTGGAAAAGAAGTCATAATTCTTTACTCTGGAACTAAAAGGATGGGCTGAACATTTGCCTTTCACAGACTTACTGTTGATCTCAGAACAGGCCTTAACATTTCCTGTTTGTGGACCATTGTACGTGTTATTTTTCTGCTCCAGAATGTCACCCATTTCTGGGTGTCCCTGTGGAAATCCTACGGAATAGTCAAATGTCCGAGACAGAACCAGATCTCTCTTCTCTAGGTTCATACTGCACGTGGCTCCTGAGGATTTATTATACAGAAGAGGGAAATATGAAAAGTAGAGAAGTAACAATAATTCATCATAGAATATGTAATAATAAATGCCATAAGCGAGGAAGAAAGACTCTGCCTGTCATCTCTTTGTATCCCCAAAAGCACCCAGCACCGTGCTCAGCGTGTGGACGGAGATGTTGAGCTGGCCGCCATCCAGGGTTCACTCGTACAATGACTTGGGTGTGGACACCTGCGGGCCATGTTGTAAACTTCTGGGGTTGTATCTGGCATCAGTGGGAAGAATATTAGGAAGAATCAGAGCTGTCTGCCCTGGGATGTAAAGAGGAGGGGTGGTGGGTAGGTGACACACGGACTCCCTATTTGCTACTCGTAGCTTAAAAGATAGTTCCACAAATATTTGCTAAGTAAATATATTTGTTTCAAGGGGAAATAAAATGGAATATCTAAACAAGAGCTTTACCAACAAACTTTTAAAAACATCTATTTATAAACAAGGAGCTGACTTTCTGCTTTTAAGTGCTAAAATGTGAGAAACAGGCAAAATGGGCAATCAGGGAAAGAAGAGATGACCAAAGGCCAGAGTAGTTAGAAAAGTCTCTTTGAGGAATGAAGAGCTTTAGAATCTTGATAGTCAAGGAGTATAAAGGAAGGTTATTTCAAGTAAAGGAATAAAAGCAAGAACCAGAAGGGAGAGGCGTGGTTTTCTTTTTCTGCAAATGTCAACTTACTGAGCTAAATCAGAACTTATGTAAAAAGCTAGGCAAGCAAAAACAAGCAAACAAACGGCAAACAGAAAGCCAGGCAAGCAAACAGCCACAGTAGGGAGTGGGGCGAGGAGAATTCTTTTTGTCTGAAATAGCCTATTTCTTTGTGAAATTTCTGTCCTAGATTCCACAGGGGAACTTCTGACCTCTTGTATTTTGCTTTGTTTTTATTTCCCAGGCTCTGCGCTACCATGTTGCATAAGATGTGGCTAAAAAGAGAAAAGTGTCGAAAACTCCCAATCTTCCAATGCTCCTGAAGTCTTTAAGTGAGGTGTGTCCCCCGCCCAGCCCTCGATGCCCATTTATCTAATTCATTATGCACCGTCAAAGGCAATTTTGTCATCTGCCTAAAAACCAGCACAGTAATTGGACTGGAAACTAAGTAGGGATCTCCTGTTTCTCTTAGAGTAAGATCCTGACGGTCCATCAGTATTAACTCCATTTACAGTCAGAAGACACATACATCAAGGATTTTTGTTACCTTAAAGGCTTAGCGAAGCTCATCAACAATGTTATTCTGAGATGAGTCACGTTATCCCGTTTTTTTTCTCTTGTAATTACTGCCATCATTTTGTCTACGGCCAAAGAAATTTTTATTTCAGCTTCATTTCTGAACTGCCACCTTCCTTTATGTCTTAATATATTCTACTTTACATTTCAACGGACCACAGATTTAAACCCCCAGAGGACATGTAACCCTAAATTAAGAAAGTAGGGGGGGCATGAATAAGAGAGAAATTTATAAAAGGGGACAGGGTTAAAAGGCATCTTGGATTGCTGTAATGGAATATGCGAAGACAGGGAGCAACGTACTTCAAGTGATAAAGTCACTACAGGACTTCCACAATATTATGTTCATAAAAGAAATTAACCTGAAGGCAAAGAAACTTTATTATATGCTCTAGTAGTTCATATTTTATTTTCACTGAAATGTGAAGGAATTTTTCAAATCCAACGGATGATGATAAAGTTAATTGCACACTAAGGAGATTTCTTTAACTGTATTTCCAATGCTCCGTGCTATGATGTCAGTCTTTTTAGACTGCGAAGTCATCAAGTATTCCCAACATAGATTCATAAATTATAAATACCATGCTAATATCTACATGCACTATAAAGCACAGAATCTGAAATCAGATAAGATCTACACATGTTCTGATATTTTCCTCCCACACCCCAAGAGACCTCTGGCCTCCCCTCTGGAGTGCCCACTCCACTCTGGGGACCACTGCTCCATGAGGCGCCATGTGGAACACAATATTTGCTTTTCTACGCAAATAACACGAGCTGTTTACTTCCTTGAGAACTGCAAATTGCCTGGATAAAAATGCAGCGCAGAGCCAGGTAGCCAGTTGGAACAGGCCCCTGAAACTGTGCCACGGGAATAAGCCTAATTCAACATCAGCAGTTTTCCAGGCAATTCATCCTGGCCAAATAATTATTCTTATCTCCTTTCTGCCCCTACCCATTTTCAATAATCACTTCATCTCCTTAAGTATGAAACCAGACCAAACAAAAACCACCCCCAAATTTACATCTCCTTTCCTTAGACCAGTAATAATTGCAGGCTTTTCTTTCTTATCTTGCTCTGGCAGCTCTACATACGGCAATGAGTTTCATGCAACCTTTTTTTACGTCCTGTGCCAGTTGAAGTGTTGCTTACGGAACATCGAAGTGAACTGAGACCTACTTGGAGAAGTACAAGACCGAGGAGGGAGAGAGAAGTTCACAGTTTGGGGCAGTGGAGGGATGGGGTGTGGTTGTGGATCAGCATGCGCTGCTGCCTGCTTCAGGCTGCTGCCAGGAATAATATAGTTCCTGCATCCACAGCACCAGCCTATATGCCAGGAACTGGTGTCTGGGCAGGCAACGAGAACAAAGATGTGCAAAGCAAGTCTAAGCTCACGAGGGTTCTGTGCTTCCAGGTTTCCCATGCGTACCACAAGCACCTTGGCCTCGCTCCCTCTGTCCCCAAACTGCAGAAAGGATGAAGGCAGTTGGGAGCCTAAAACCTCCCCTTGTCTCAAAGCCATACAGACAGGTCCCTGGGCTTCATCCAGCCCCTAGCCAGGGGCCCCGCCACTTTTGCTTTTTAAAATCTGGTGAGCATCAGAATCACGTGGGAAGCTTCTGAAAATACCCTGGCCCCACCCCACTCAGACCTGCCGAATGGGCCTCTCCAGAGCGGCATCTGGGGACCTGAGGATCAGTCAACCTAAGCTGCACCCCCTGCACACTCCACTGGATATTAGGTAGACAGGAGTGCAAAGCTCCCTGTGCACACTGATGTGTCTACACACACAGCTCTGCTCCTTGCGTTTCTGTGACGTGTATGAACTCTTAGTGTGTTCACCTTTACTTCCTGGCTCTTTGTTTTTCCCTCATAGCTTCTTCAAGCGATCACCTGACTTTTCCAGGTGAACAAGTTAGCTACCAGTGGAGCTCCTCAGTCTTCCCTCTCAACATAGGTTTCCAGCCCATAAAACGCAAGGCTTGGGCCAGCTAATCTCCAAGGTTCCTTGTGGCTCCGACACTTTAGGTTCTATTTACCAGAACCCACATCTTCGACACTTGCAGCTCTTGGCTCTTTTCCCAGTGCCTTTTTGGCTGGTCATTTCACCTACATTTCACTTGTTATTTTGCCAACTCCCCTTGGCATGTTTAATCCTTTGCCATTGCCGTTGATTTGTTAAAAATCAAGACCTAAATTCCTTCTAGCCGCTTGTAGATTTCTAGCCTTAACCAAACGAACAAGAAGAAATCTACTTATTTGTTAATGAGGTCCTATCACAAATACCCTATTTTAAGAGAAAGGATGCTGTGTTCTCACAATGCTATACATGGAAAAACAATTTCTATGTCACTGATACTCTTATCTCACACAGATAATCTCAGGAGGGAGAAGCAGACAGACTCTCTAGTTTGGGGACAGAAACAACAGTTACTGTGCACTGTGTCCATTTTTGATACATGGTATGCTGGGGAAGAATGGCAGGTCAATGGAAGGTGACCATACCTTACGATGAGAGGTGTGCAGAGGACGTTATGGGAATGTGAGAGGGAACATCGACCATCCATCCTTCTCTTACACGGATACTGAGTCTTCAGTGAGCACCTGGGATGTACAAGTGAGCAAACCTGACATGGTCCCTGTCCCCATGGATCCTCTACTAATGGGGAGGATGACATGAAGTATGGAGTCACATGAATAACTGTGTTGCCACAATCTGGGTTAAGGGCCATGAAGCACAGACAATACGGGGCATACTGCATACTAGGGGCCCAGGCAGGTAGGATACGTGTATCTGGAAAGACTTCCTGGAAGAGTAGAATCCCGAAGTTAGATAAGCAAGAAGTGGAAGCCCAGAGAGAAGGACAGACTGCTCCTGAACCAGGCACAGACTCTACAAGCAAAGGCTGAGACCGCCCTGGGACTCAGGCTCAGGAGCACAGCCCACCACCCCCACAGAAGCAGCCTACGTTGTAACACTCCACCCTCGAGGCTTTAGGAAAAGAACACTCGCTCCCCTTACAAAAGGCTCAGGAAGCCCCAGGCCGGTGTCTCTGCATTAATAGTTCTACTCTGCGCAGATCTGATTTCCAGGCAGACATCGTGTCTTTCTGTTTTAATACTAATCAAGTTTACCCACTTGGTGCTCATTGTTCTTTGTATTAGACTCTAAATTTCATTCACCAGAAAAATCTAGATCAGGCCCCAAATGAGAGATACTTTCACATTCAGAACAGCTTGAATCAACCAGAAATAATACTTTCAGATGCTACAATGAAAGTCCTCAATGCCCAGACATTTCCAGAAACGGAGTGGACATTTTATCAATTATTCAATCGAAATAAAACATGAGAGGCCCCTCTCCTTCCTTTCCATAGAATTAATATCTACCCTTGAGGGTAATGACTTTCAGGTTCTCAAACCCCATGACAGTTCCACCAACAGAGAATCAATCGCCTGTATCAGACTTACAGAATCGTAAGGTCCAGCTTAGCTCTACTTTCCTTTGGAGAGATAAGATCCTTTATTCCGTCTAAAACCCTAATTGCTCACAAGTTCTCCAAGAGTTTCCCAAACTTATGATTCTAAAAACATTAGAACTGATTCCCTTGATGCCAACGGAAGCAGACACAGGTTTCCCGATTGATGTGCTAAACAAGCTCTTCCTAGCTGAGCTTTGACGATCGCAGATTTGGCAAAGACAACCATTACTTACATTTTGTTGTTGTTGTTATTATTAAAAATAGGAAAAGGGAGACAGGCTCCCAATCACTTATTAAGAGGCATCACCCATTTCACACCCTGTTATCCTGAAACTATTCCTCTTCTCTTCATTTTAAAAAGACTGACTCTCTCAGTAGGCTAGAACATGGATTTTTTTCTCCTGAAAAGTCCTATTTTTTCTTTTTCAGAGGAACTCTAATTGTTTACACTTGAGAAAGGACACACACTTTCTTGGATAACCAGTAATAACAACACATGTGCCACTCATTTTATTGGAGGACTCTACAACGGGGGGTCTCAAACCTTAGCCTGAGTCCAAGTCACCTGGAAGGCTTATTAAAAACAGATTGTTGGATGCCACCCTAAGAGTTTTTGATTTAACAGATCTGGGAGGGGATCTGTATTTCTAACAAGTTCCAAGGTGATGCTCATGCTGCTGGTCCAGGGACCACACTTTGAGAACCACTACTCTACAGACAGCTTTGTAATCAAGAAATATGTCATGAGTATGTGTTGACTACAACGTACTTCATTCGATACAGACAGCCCAAAGAGGTATATCTGACTGCAAAAGTTTAAAACCTTTCAGTATTTCCTTTTCTTCCCCAAAGAGATAAGCAGCTTTAAATGGAGAACAGCAGATGCTAAGTGCCCAGAGGAGGAGGGCTTAGCAGCTTTGGGAGAAGGAGAGATGACCAGATGCTTCAAGCAGAAGGAGGCTTCACAGATAGCTTAGCACTTCTCTGGTCCTTGAGAGGAAGGCAGCACTTAGATAACCAAAGACGCGGGCACATGTGCAGTGCCTCAAAGCAAAGCCATCCCTGCTGCTTTCAACATCTGCTCTCCCTTCTGTGGGGGTCTTAGCATGCAGGAAGGAATTATGGCTCACTGTCTTCCTGGGGCTAAGGACTCAGCTGCACCACCCAGAAGAGCCACTCTCAACTGGCCACAGGACCAGAAGAGAATTGCTCTTCCTCACTCTCCAACTGGAGGCAAGGCCAGATCCTGAAATGTTGCAGTGCCCCCGACTGCTGACACCTTAACTGGTGGAGGAGGCAGAGGACAGATCCCTCTGAAGAGCACATGGAGAGGTCCCAGGGAGGGCACATTCCTGTTGGCGGCAGGAGTTGCGAATCAGAAAAGTCAGAGGCCCAGGGACCCAGGCTTGTACCTTAAGGACATAAAAGAACCAGATAAGCTTCAAGGGGAGGGTTGGAAGAGGTCAAGGAGTGACGGATCACAGGAGAATCCAACCCCTTCTCCTATCCCAGGTATTGCACTGGGTCCTAGGGATAGAGGGATGCTTAAGGCATCATGGTCCTTGCCCTTGAAATGTGACTCTCTAATGAGGAAGACAGAGCAGGACAAAGATAAATTATGAAGCCAAGATGACAAGTACCATGACAGAAATACATACACAATGCTATGCAAATGCAGGACACAGCCCAGATCACTCTGGGGATCAAGGAAAGGTTTACTTAAGAGGAAGAGTGACCTTTGGGCTGGGTCACCAAGCATCTTGCCAGGAGAAAAAGAAGCTATTCCAGGCAGAAGGAACAGCAGGTGCAAAGGCACAGAGCAGCAAGCAGGAAGGCGTGGACTCAGCGCCAGCAGGGGCGTGCGTGTGCGCATGCACGGAGCCCCTGGGTGCGAGTATACGAGAAAAGGCGGCGCCACCAGTCCGGGGCTGACAGTATTCCACACGGAGGAGCCGGTTATAACCTTGGGGTGACTGAGAGCCACTGAATTATTTTAAACGCTTAAGTGACATGGCCAGGTTCTTCTTTAAAATATTGTCACTGCAGAGCAGAAGGCAAGTGAAGAGAGTCAAGGAAGAATGGCCACCCAGGTGGAGCAAGGCCGAGGGCGGTGCGGGGGAGGGGCTAGACTATGAAGTGGTGGTCTTCATTCAGTCCTCAGTGTGGTGGCGGGGACAGTGGCGGTGGGCGGTGGGGCGCGAGCCCCGTCACTGAAGCCAGAACCCACCGAGGTGGATGGCAGTCGTGCAAGTGACTGCGGGGTGTCGCCCGTTCTCTTTTCCCTGCCTGTACTCCTCGGACTCGATGTTCACCATATGGTTTTATTCTAAGTACGGATGGCGCTTTTTGAAAGGAAAATCTCCTTGCTATTTATTGTAGCCATGAAAAATAAATCATAAGGATCCTCGTGGCAGATCCTTAGCATTTGTATTACTTTTGCTCAGCCTAAGTGCTCGGAGCACACCATGACTTACAGGAGCGAAAATAGTGTCTGAGTGGAAGCTGGCGGCAGGTTTAATCATTATCATCTGGGAAGTAACAGCCTTTGTGACTTAGTTGATTAACACAGTACCAGGTTTCTTTCATTGAAGTGGTTCTTTCGTTTTTAAAAATTATAAAACAAAGAATCTTGGATTGGGAAGGTGTAACTAAAAAAAGAAAAAACTTTTTTTTTTTCAGTAGTTCAGCATCTTTATTAGGCACAGCAGGGCAGACTGGGTAGATTGTACTGGCTGTCCAAGCATCCCGCCCCCTGCAGGGCTGAGTCTCGGGCCTGGTCTTCCTGGGCTGCAAGGAGA
>NW_012139858.1:2845725-2879047 GCF_000956105.1 Propithecus coquereli
ATATAAGTAAGAGGTCACTTATTAGAGCAGTATTTAGTATAAACAGTTCCCAAGCAATTAAATGATTCCTTGGAGTTTTTTGCAAGAGAATATGACTTATTTTTTTTTTTAAAGTATGTGACTGTCACCTCTGCACAAAGAGCTGTTGTGCTACATCAACAGCTTAGGGGATTTATCAGAGGGGGTGCAGATGTGCCAAGAGTTTTCCTCTCTGTAAGACCCTGAGCTTCCTCTGGGTTTCCACTGAAAACTGGCTGAGATGTCCCGGGTCACAATTGCTGAGCAGCAGGATCCTGTTCACAGCAGGGCCCTGCAGACTGCAAGCGTGGGAGGGGACTCCACAGGCTGGAGTCAGGCTGGGCAGCTGCTAGCAAAAGCCGTCTGGTTAGAAAAGATCAGAGTGCTGGAGTGGAGCTGGAGTTGAGAACTCTGCTGGTGGGACAGCTGCATCATTCCCCTTCTTGTCCCAGGGAAAACAAGGGGCAGAGGGTAACCGCTGTGCCAACACAGAGCACAGAGTTCTTTAACGACCATCTTTCAGAAGATTGTTATAATAAATATTAAAGCCTACACAACCTGCACAACCATACTTGGTGACTCTGAATCTCTAGGAAACAAAGGGAAAGAGGAAAAGTAACATTTTTTTTTCTCAAAGTAATGTAGCATATTGTGGTAAATATGACATGAATTTTTTGTCTTCTAAGGCCTTATTATAAGCAGAACTATTTTTCCAACACTCACCCACTGCTGCCTAGGTTCAGTGTTGGTGGGAAAGACTAAGGGGTTCCAAACGGCAGAACAAAGGTGCCCTCTCCATAGCTGTTTGGATAGGGAACAAGGGCTAACGATAGTACACTAAAAATGACACGTCTTTCAGATCTGGGATACAAGGAGGGGACCAGAGAGCCACACAGCAACCAGTTAACCAAAAGCCCTCTGGCTCTGTGTGTGCCGGGCAGCACGACAGCAGACAGTCAAGTTCCTGCTTAAGGAAGAGCTATGAGCCATGCGGGGAGTCCTGGTTTGATGAAACTTGGAAGACATATTCCACACAACTTTGCCTGAGTGGTTTTGTGTTATTTTAACATTTCACTTTCAACTAGAAATCTCTCAGTCTAAGTTTAAAGTCACTAATAGTATTTTTCAAATGCATTATCAACATGTACCAACAAAATCCTTGTATATACTATAGGGCATCCTGGAAATTGATACACACTCAGAACTCAATACCCAATTGCTTTCTTATCTTGTTTACAGTTTCAATTTTTTTTCTTAAAAGCATCACCATCACAGATTTTTTTCCAGAAGATTCTGAGAAAAACATAAATAGAATGTGCTGTGGTCCTCTCCCATCCTGGTCTCTATCATACTGTCTTGAGTATTTATCCTCTGATCTTGCCACTCACGTCTTCAAGTAAAGACAATTCCAGCAGACAGCCTGGGAACCCAGAGCACACTTACTGCTCCCTGGAGGGAAGACGAGCCGGTTCCTACATCCTCTTCTCCGTCTGGCTCCTGGTCCTCATTGTCGGTCCAAGAGGACACGTCCTCTATGGAGCTGGTCAGCTCGGGCAAACTCTTAGATGTTAACCTGAGGAGTTCCTCTGCAGAGGTTTCCTGTGGGGACACAATTAAAGGCCCATCACGAATTATCCCATGGCACAGCCAGTTCTTGAAGCCAACCTGGCAGCGTCAGGCTACGTGCTCCCGGTCCAAACACCGTCTGGACCATATGCTCTGCATTGGCAAGGTTACCTCAAATGTCATGGGTGTGGGCCCAATTTAAGCACAAACCATTTTTTCCCCCTTAAAAGTGTGCGTTTCTTAAGTCACTGTTTCTTTGGGCGATCCATTCTTCCCAAACTTAAGATCCTTCAGCGGCTTCCTGTCTTGCTTTCAGGATACAATCTAAACTCCCTCAACGGCAGACCAGATGCGTCTTAGAAATTTGGCCTTTGCCTAGCTCTTCAAACTCACCCCACTCCATTCTCCCCTCCAACCTACACCCTCCGTTCAAGTCCTGTTGCCATCCCAACCCTCTGGGCTCTCCTTTGCCCACTGCCTTTTCCACCAGCAGCAGCTCCCTCTGCTGAGATCATCCTTGTTTCACGATGGAGGCCTCGCTGGGCAAAGCTTAAGCAGCCTGTCCTGAAAGCCCTCCTGGGTCATCTCAGGAGGTGTTCCATTTGCCCTCCCTTTCTTCTCTAATGTCCTTGACCATGGCTTTTATCTCCTCGCAATGACTTGTCTATCTCCCCTGCTTGTCTGAAAGTTCCTCCAACTGAACACCATTTCTACTCCTTGTCGTGTCCCCAGGCCTACCCCAGAGCCCAAATATCCTGTCTCCCCCCTCCCACTAGCGTATGCTCATTAGAAAGAGATTAGGTTGTTAGTTGAATCAAAATGCCAAAGTGGAGACTGATAATGTCTTTTCAATGAAAGTGGCCCTTGATCAACTTTTAAAGGTCAACAAAAATACACGCAATCAGACTCCATTTAGATTACATGGTAAAGGGGGCTACATTAACACAGCCCTTTGTTCTTATGTACAGTTAAGGCCAGAGTAGGTTGTGGGGTGCAGGTGAGATTATTTAGACCTCCTGACAGTCCCGACTGTGAAATGCCACAGCACATGAGGCCAGGGGCCAGAGAGGGGGTCAGGGCTGCAGAGCTGATCCAAGGTCAGTAAAAAGAGAAACCTGTTCTCTCTTCATTCTCCCACATCAACCACTTCTACGAGGAGGGAAACACATAGATAGTTTTGATCATCATGTTGCTTGAGGATTGATAGAAAAGTGGACCAAAAAATGACCCATCTTAAACAACAGATGTCACTAAATATTAGTGGGATGGCATCCAAGGACAATGACGGTTGTTACTAGTTTGATGCTGGTTTCACCTTCAAGGTACCTGAAGATAATTCATTTTAGGCCAGTAATTATGAATAGTATACTGTTAGTCCTTACCTAAGAAAAGGAAGAAGGGGTTATTAAAAACAAAGTGAGTTCAGTCCTCTTCTGTGATGTCAACTCTGCTAGACTATTAACAGAAAAGGAGTCAAAAAAGAAACAAAACAAAGATTCCAACTGGTGAGTATATTGCACAGCAGCTACAGGACAGACTGCTTCAGCGTCATTACAAATGGTGCTGTAGAAATGGACTTCCTGGTGTGGAAAGATTCTTACAGCATGCTTGCTACTCAGTGAAAAAGCAGGTTAAAATAGTATATATTAACCATGATATTAATAATGTATGTAACAATAAACTAGATGTAATACTGTGTGATAACCATAAAGGCAGGCATTGCTGCCAGGCGCGCTAGGACCCGCTGCACTGCACAGGGCCCTTTATGATCTCGTGCAATCTCCCTAACATCCTCATGAGGTAGCTGCTGATTCTCATTGCACAGATACGAAAATGAAGATTTAGGGAGATGTAACAGGTTGCCGAGGACACACAGCTGTTAAAGGGCTGTGCTGGCACTGAGGGACTGCCTCAAGGGGTGTACTCTATCTCCTTGTGTTTGATTCCATTTAAAAGAAAACGTGTGTGCATGTTGTAGGCACGTGCACACACACACGTTCCCAGCTGGAAGGACACACCAGTTAACGGATAGTACTATTGGTGGTATTACGAAAACGTCATCTTCTTTTTCAACCCTCTGTATTTTTTGTGGATTGTCTACATTAGATATAATAAATACATACTTCTTGTTAATAAAAACCAAGTGTGAAAAAAAAAAAGTAAGCAAGAAGCTCTGTCTTGCTTCTAGGAATAGAATAATTTGGATATTCTTAGTTCATTCATTCAACAAAAGCTTTCTAAGCTCCTACTACATAAGTAAACAACATACTTGTGTGGAAACAGGACACATCTCTCTGCAAGAAAGTAACTGCTCTAGTTCTAAAACAATGCCTTAAAGTTTGTGACAAGGTGACTGTTATCTATGATAACAAAATTTATGTTTTTATTAATCTTCATATTCAGCAACTCAAAAGCTCCCTCCACCCTTCCAAATATGAAGGCAGCAACAAAGCCTGTGGACTATTTGTTTTGTTGGATAAAGAGGAAGAAAAGATGTCAGGTGCCTAAACATGGATGCCGCTTTTTTACCCTCCATGGATAAGCACCCCGCATGGTATAGATGAAGTTCAGGAAAAACGGCGGTGCTGTAGCAGCTTATTTCCGGGCTGTAAACGGAGCATGGTGGGCAAAAGTGAAAGGTGTCACTGCTCTGAGGTCCAGGTCAGCTCAGGACCGCAGCTCAGTACAGATGCCCAAGAGCTGGTGGACTGAGAACTTGAACGGACGCCCATTCTTTGGTTCTAGGATGCTGCTAGCCCCACAAGGACCCCAGCAAATGTCCCAAAAAGTCAAAGCCTCTGGCAGGAACACATTCTCTTTTTCTAATACCGCTGGCTCTGGTGTCCTTCACATCTCATTTGCATAAAGGGCAGCTTGGTGCAGCTGCAGATGTGGAGTCCAGTGGACTCAGGATAAAACCTGCTTCTGACGCCCACTGCCGTGTGACCTCAGGGCAGGTAAGTAGCCATTCACATTTTAATTCCATTCTTTGAATAAAAAGAACTAATACCTGTCTCAGGGGATTTTTAAAGAATTAAATGAGGTAACTGGTAAAAAAGCACATGGTGGGCACCTGACTGGCACATGTCGTGCTCTTTCTTCCATCAAGGAGTGTGAGACCAGCGAGCAGCCACCATCCAGGAACTGGTTTTCCAAGTCCTGTGTGTGCCCCTCGATCATTTGCTTTTTTGTTTTTATCTGTGTTTTGTGATTTTTTGGGTGTATGTTTGTGGATGATGGCTTGACATAGAAAACTGTCCCCTTCACCACCTTCCAAACTAGCAGGAGAAAGAAGTCTGCATAGAAAGGAAGGTTTGGTGGCACGAGTATAATTCCTGTGCAGAAACCTGCGTTCCTCAGCCACAGACCGTGGGGAGGTGGGCTGTGCACACAAAACGAGCATTCTCTGCCAACACGTGCCTCTGTGTGTGTGTGTGGGACCTGATGATGCTTTCAAGCTCCTGATGCCGCTGGCAAACAGAGGCATTTGTTTCTCCTTCTCTTGCAGCATTCCCCTCCTTGTGGAATCTGCCAGCTGACAGAGAAAATCCCAGGGTTTGCTCTCCTTCCCAAGCCCTGTGAGGGGACGCAGATGGCCCACAGGCAGATACTCTGGGTGAAGATGGGTATGGTGCTCTCGGGACTCAAGAGAAGTCCCCGGGGAGCCCCTTGGTATCTCTGGGAGGGGTGGAAAGGACCAATGAATGGAAAATGGCTCAACGCCTGCCTCCAGGGACTCAGACGGCCACTCTTCTTACCAAGTTTGCAGCAAGGCTCTGCAATATTCTTTCTGGAGGCCTGAGAGTCTAGGTGAAGGGTTTGGGGTAAAAGGTACAAAGAGAGGAAAGCAGATTTTTCAGATAGCTCAAAATGTTCTTCTAATCTATTTGTTAAACACTGCAAAAACTGGCAATAGTTCTTGCAATCTAAGAGGGAAAATACATAAAAACCTACAGACATCGGGTTCAAAACAGCAGGGATAGTGACAAAGAATCCCCCATACCGGCGAAAGTGTCACGCTGCAAAGGGCTAAGTCTGGTGCGGCCTCACCCCCCATCCTTCGAGACCAGGATTGGAACGAAGCCTTCACTAGCCCCCAGTCACACGGACTCTTTCCTAGTGTCCTCGACAGTGCAAGACAACGGCTCCGACACAAGGGAGGTCCACGCCTCCTCCTCACCACAGCTGTGGAGCCCTGTGGCCTTAAAGAAAGCAGATGCCAGGGCCCGGAACACGGGCTCTGTGTTGACACACTCTGGGGGGGAGGGTGAAAGAAGCCCCCACCTGGGGCCTTTGGACCTTGTGAAGGGAGAACCGTGAAGAAGAGGCAGCCGCGAGACAGGGGATGGACATGGGGCTGGGCGCTAAGGGCCCGGGTCCTGGCACTGATGACAGCATGGTGGCCTCTGCCAGAGAGTAGCCGGCCGTGGAAGCTCTGCCTCACTGTCTCGTTTGTAAAACTGGGGAGGAAGAGAGGCAGGATGGTAGCTGGACAAGCAGGATTCACGAGGCTTCCTCCAGCCCCAACACTCGGGGCCTGCGGCCTACCCGTGCAGCCCTGCGCCCCTCTCTCCCACTGCCCTGCTGTCTAGACTTTAACATCTCCTCTCAGTTTCTCCTGGGACAGCTGCTGTCTCCACATTGTCCTCCCTTCCACCCTACCATTTTTACTTCTCCTTAGTCCTATTATTTCTTTTCTAACCCCTAACATATATCTATAAAGACTCTTAAAGGGGCCAGGCGAGGTGGCTCACACCTGTAATCCCAGCACTTTGGGAGGCCAAGGCGGGAGGATTGCTTGAGGCCAGGAGTCCAAGACCAGTCTGGGCAACATAGGGAGAGCTGTCTCTACAAAAAATTTAAAAAGTAGCTGGATGTGGTGGTGCACACTGGTAGTCCTAGCTACTCGGGAGGCTGAGGCAGAAGGATTGCTTGAGCCCAGGGGGTCAAGGCTGCAGTGAATTATGATAGGACCACTGCACACTAGACTAGGCAATAGAGTGAGACCCTGTCTCTAAAAAAAAAAAAAAAAAAAACTCTTAAAGGAAAGCAATTTAAATGCACTTTGGCTAAGGGCCTCCATGTGGCCTTGTCCTATAGAATCAAGGCTGCTGAAATGGCCCAAAGTAAATGTGCAGGTGCACACACATCTCTGTGTGGCATGGGGTTGGGGGTCTCAAATCCAAATTCACCACCACCTTTACGAACATTAAAACACAAAACAAAAACGACCTACCTTGCTGGCCACCACCAGCTGCACCATCCCAGTAGCTGAGCGCAGAATGGCCACAGCTTCCTCGTGGGAGAGCCCGACCAGTAAGTGACCATTGATCACCAGCAGCTCATCTCCTAAGGACAATCTGCCATCCCTGAGGAAATGGAGATGGGAAAAGAATCCCTTGTCAGGACATTCTGGGCCCGAGAAGGGACATTTTCCTGGAGCTAGGGAGGTCATGAGAAGGGACAGATAAAATCGGGCTAAAGAGGAAGCAGTGACAACCAGAGACAGTTTGGGATAGGACTGCTTTATCTTTTGTGTCCAGACTCCCACTACAGGAGTGGAAGGCTCACGATTTCAGGTGGTGGCTTAGTAATAAGCACGTTCTTATGTTACACCATATCCAGCATCGGTGTCAGTGAAACTCCTATCCAGGTGGAGGTGTGACAGAGAAACCAAGACCCCCAGGTTTTTGGAGAGTCAAGACATTGTTTTATTAATCCTACCTGCCATCCTGCCCGATGACCAAGTCATCAACACAGGACCGAGCCATGAGCTAAGTTCAGACAGAGCAAAGGCATCCTAAGCCCACGAGCAATCCTTTCCTAGCCCACTGCCCCTTCCCGGGTGACATGACCCTGACCAGATCTCCTCTGAGGCACCTGTGATTCACGCTACCCTACGTGTGTCTGTACCCCCAACAGAGTTACAGGACCTTGAGGATAAAGTCTCCTGGTACCTTTTACATCCTTGGGTCCCTACAGCCAAGCTTTGGAAGCAGACTGATGAATTAAAAAAAACAAACAAAAAAACCCAAATTAAACTGCCTAATTGGCTGTTGTTGTAGGTACCAGACCTGCACTACAAACATGATTACACAAACATTTTCTGTTTCTTCATTTCTCTTAAATTCAATTATGGCTGATTCTGAGCTTCCTTCCCACTGGGCTGGCGGGAGACTCAGCCATCGGTGGGACTGTCCCTGCTAGGGTGGGTCAGGGCTCTGGGTGGTACCTGTGCCAGAGCACCAGGCCCCTTCAATCATGGCAGGTCAACAGTCCTGTGAGTTCCAACAAAGCCTCCAGTGGTCTGGTCTCCCATAATCCCAAAGGAGCCAGAGATTGCTAAATATGGGATAGGAAATCTGAGGAGGTGGAGGGACCCTGATCCTAGGGTTCCATCATACCTTGTAAGGGCTTCGATTCAGCACCCAGAGTGCTGCCATGGAGCCCATGCCTGTCTCCAACACGCCACGCTTCACCAACTCTGTCTCTCCCCAATCTATAGACTCTTTCCCTTACCTTCTTTCAATGAATCAACTCCTTTCTCTCCTTCCATCCTTACTCACCTTCAACAGCTTGTCTCTTATTCTCTCTTTCGTTTAGGGCATGCATGATAATCTTTTCTATGAATATAGGTTTCCTTTTTCTTTTTTTAAAATTCTACCACAGGTTTCTCAGAATGAATTTAGGTTTTAACAGATGACAGGAGACACCAGAGATTTCTGAAAGCCTCTGCTTTCTGTCCTTCAAAAATCTCTGAAGCAGAAAAATGCTAAGGGCCCTGCTAATTGCTTGGAATGGTGAGAGAAGGGAGATGTTCCTCATGGGAGGAGAGGGATTCAGAAATAAAGAATTCAATGGTTCTGGCCAGTGTCCCTGGGTTTACCTCTCCACAACACCATCAAAACAATCTCCCTCCCTCTTTCTATTTCCCTCTGTAATTCCATTTGTCTCATCTCTCTATTAACTAGAATGCCCCTACTTGTGACTCATACACACCAGAGGCCAAGAGACACACACACAACTCCAGGCTCAGAATGACAAACAAAATGATGAGACCCACTAGAAATGGCTCAGATGGAAAACAGACAAGAACAGTTCTATGTAAGCTTGTCTCTGGGCACAGGAACTTCCTAATTGCCAACTTGCCAAACACAGACTAGAACCTGAGACCTGTGATTAATGGGAAAATAGCTACCTGACAGGAGTTCCTTAAAGCATATATCATTTGGGAAGTTTAATAATGCTCTTCTGGGTAAAAACCACCTAAGGTCTTAATCCTTCAACAATTACTGCCATCCAGATAACTGACAATTGCAGTTAATCTTATCTCTACTTTAGTTGTTAACATCCTAAAGACTCTGCTAGCCTGTGCCCTGGTCCTCTTGGTTTTCCATTCTTCAGACTAAACACCTCCAGCTCCTTCAACTATACCTCGTAAGACATGCATTTGAATCTCCTGTCAGTCTTGGCTAATACTGCTCTGGTTTGCCATATCCTCCTTAGAATCAGGGTGCCCGGAACTGAACACCAAATTCCAGACTAGAAAAAAGATGATCACCTCCTTCCATCAGTGAAACTGTCCCTTTATATACCTACTACATGTGTGTGTGCATGCAACATACGTACATGCCTCACCATGCCTTGCAAATAGTAGACACCCTATGTACGTGGAAGCAATTAGCTAGCAGGCAAGAGCATGCCTGACATTTTGGGATAGTTACATCCTTCATACTCAAAATAAACAATGGTTTTTACACAGACTCTAGCTAAACACTCTCTACTTCAGACCATTATGTGAATTAAAAAAGTTTTGAAGTATGAATTGCTTTCAAGGCCGGGCGCGGTGGCTCACGCCTGTAATTCTAGCACTCTGGGAGGCCGAGGCGGGCGGATTGTTTGAGCTCAGGAGTTCGAAACCAGCCTGAGCAAGAGCGAGACCCCGTCTCTACTAAAAATAGAAAGAAATTAATTGGACAACTAAAAATATATAGAAAAAATTAGCCGGGCATGGTGGCACATGCCTGTAGTCCCAGCTACTCTGGAGGCTGAGGCAGAAGGATTGCTTGAGCCCAGGAGTTTGAGGTTGCTGTGAGCTAGGATGACGCCACGGCACTCTAGCCCGAGCAACACAGTGAGACTCTGTCTCAAAAAAAAAAAAATGAATTGCTTTCAGATCACAAGGAGAAAAATTCACATTCACTTTCTTTCCCTTCCACATCTGCATGACATGTCTCTAAGTGTGTGTGAAATCCTGTGGCACCTGACAAGTGAAGCCCCAGTGCATGAACTGTGGTCACACTTAAAACCGATCACCTTCCCCAGTTATCAGTCAAGTCTTAACGGGAGTTAAGATGTCAGGAATGTGGTGTTCTGTTCAGCAGCATATTCAATAAGTAACTTTGTGTTGCTTTAGTACCAGTATCCCAAAAGGTAGATATGTAACATTCACTTAGAACTAAAAGTAGACTAGAAAGAGATTCAATCTCTCTTTCATGGTTTGGAAGATCCTGGAATATCTTCTGCAATTAGCCACTTCCTGTGCTCAGAGATGTGTTTAATTAGAACCGCCCCCACCTGGCTTCCTTCTGGGCTCCACCATAATCGTTATGAACTGTAATTACCAGGGCTTTGACCAAGTGGAAGAATACTACACCCAGGGAAAGGTAGGGGAGGACAAGAGGCAGAGAGGTGGGGAGAGTTATCTAGTCACCTGTGAGCGGCACCTCCTTCCTTCACTTGAGTGACAACGATAGCGTGAGGTGAGCGCTTTGATCCTCGGCCTCCACTAACCTGAATTCCCAGCCCATCCGATTCTTTGAGCAGCTCCATCTTCCATATCCGGCCAACTTCCTCCTTGGAAGAAAAAGTGAGCACACCGTGAAAGATACTGACAGACACGCGGCATTAACACGGGAGAGCGGAGCTGTCATGTCAGGCGGAATATCCATCACTTGTCAACAGACATCACAGAAGAAAAAAAAATTCGGTGGATTGGAACAAAATCTCTGGCTGGCAGTGCTGTCCGACAGAACCTTCTGTGATAACAGAAATGTCCTATATTCGTGCCATCCAATATAGAGCCACTGGCCACAGGTGGCTGTTGAGTGCTTGAAATGTGGCTAGTGGTAACTGGGGAACTGAATTTTTAATTTCATTGAAACGTAATGAAATTCAAATAGCCGTTTGTGGCTAGCGGCTATGATACTGGACAGCACAGCACAGCAAGCGTGATTGCGGAATTTCCTGACCAGGGTCCTAGGAGGTGAAGCTTATTCAGCCTGAATCTCAGATGTCACTGTGTATGTAAACACTGGCTGTGTCTGGGTTCTTTTTACTTCTGCACAAGTAACAATTAATACAGGAAGATGAAAGGAAGATAGCTCAGGTCTTGGTGCCAGGAGACTTCAACTAGTTTGAACCCAGGTCTGCCACATATAACTTATGAAAGTCACTTCACCTAATGCCCTAAAATCTCAGCTTCCTTGCCTCTAAAGTGGGAATAATTATTAATACTTCCAGGTTTGCTATTAGGATTAAATGAGGTATATTTATGGAAACAAGCAGTAGTAGCAAAACAACAACTAGAAGATACATAATAAATGTTGATGATAGGTAACCATATACTACTTATATATACATATGTATGCACATAAATGTTAAAAAAACATCATATTGAATTGAATCTCAAACTTCCTTCAAACATACAAATGAGACCTTTGGTAGGAGAAACCAAAACAGAAAATTAATTGATAAATTTGATACGAACTGCTACAGACACATGCTCTTTAAATACGTTAACAAATGCTTCCAATGCTATCAAAACCTTCCCTTTAAAAAAAAATCTAATAAATGTCTCTAAGCCATCTGATTGCCGGTAGCCTTTCTGCTTTGGTTCATCCTCTACTTGTCTCCCTATTTCCCTCCAAGGACACGAACATATGCTCACTGCAAAATTGTTGAGCTCTCTCAGTTACTTAGCTGTTCAGAGAAATGAAAGCAAAACCTTCAAAAGTGATTTATTTGGGACTCTTACTTTAGGCTCACCCTTGTAGTTCTTTTTAGCCCTAGATATATAGGCATGGGTCATAATACATTCCTCAACACGTAAACAAAATCCATCTGCTTTTCACATCCATCATGAAAGTCCAATGGAACCATCAAGGTCCAACATGGACAAAGGCATCATCCCCCTAGAAATAGGCAACCTGCCCATTCCAGCTGCTTGCAAAGGAGGAAGAATGTGAAGCATTTAGAAAATCTGAATTACACACTGTCAGAAACTAAAATGAAACTTTATGCAATAGTAAAAAAACCAGATGTTGAATAGTCACTGATGTGCAGCAAGAAAAATGTCTGGGGAAATTATTACCAGACAGAGACCTGTTGGATCCTATACTTTCTTTAGCGCAGCACTGCTTGGTGGGGCACCACCATTCCACGAAGTGGTGCCAACCGTCTCCTCCACCCGCTGACCACAGACAAATGGAGCCTGTCTGGCCAAATGTAACTTCAGAAGTCACTGGCTTACCACAGTAGTTCATGAACTTGTCAACGATCCCTATTTCATCCAATCACTTCACTTTGGACTCCACAGTTTTTGGTTTGCTGCCTCTGACCTCTGGAACACCTTTCTCTTCCCCATTCAGAAACATCTTCCCTGGCCTTCAAAGTCTCTCATTGCTCTACCACTTCCAAAAAGCCATCCTTGAGAATCAGTATGATTGCCAAGGTAGCAGCTTCCAATGCTTCCACTACATGAGACCCTAGCAGATACCACTGGAAAGAACAAATTCAGGGATGTGCCAATCAGCTGTTGTCCTGGCTTACTGGGCCCTCTGACACCAGCACCAGGACAGCCCTGTGGCTGCTTCCCTGCGCCTCCCAGTGCAATTGAGGGCAGGATGGTGGCTTGTTTTTTCCACAGAACATATGCCATGGCTCCTGGGGTTTAGAAGAGGAGAGACAGTATTTCTCCCTCCCCCAGTACAGACAAGCTGTGGACCTCTTTCCAAGAGCAACACACCATTATTATTGGTTTCAGCCCAAATTGGTAGAAACCTATCCACCCCCCTTACAGTTTACACTATCATTCTTTTCCCACTTCCCCCTCCTCTTTGTTAAACAGAACACGTTTAAGTATGGTTAACAGAGGGTCTAACAATAGTAGATACATACATTTCTAATGTCAAATACTTTTAGAAGTAGGATTTGTGACAAGAAACATGCAAAACTATGTTCATGGGGATGGAATAATGGCCTGCATGTATACTCTGACAGGAGAGTTAGAGACAGTTTTCACCAGGAGCACTTGCATACCCACTCCACACACCTGCCCCTGCCCAGTACACACAGTTAGTTAAAAACAAACAAAACACATATCTAATAAAAATGGCTTCAGAGGGTAGAAATGACCAATCTGTAATATAGCCTCTCAACTATGCTAGTCAAGAAACAGATCTTCTGGTTCCCTTTTATCCAATAACATGATTTTTTTCATAATTGAAAGTAGGAACTATAAGGGGAGTGTTCAAAGAAATCAATGCAAGTTTCCTTGCGTTGGAATTTCTTGATCAGCTAATGAAGGAGTTCAGACGAATATAAAGGAAGACATGAGCAGCAAGAGGCAAACGTTATCAGTTTCAATTGTACAACTGTCAGTACTAAATTGAGCTACCTATAGCTAAAGCAATGCTCAGTTAGAAATAAAATCAGTTTCTAACACGTATTAGGCTAAAGCTGGTACTGGCCAAAAACCAACAGGCCAACTTAAATGTAACAATATTAAGGATATTTCCAACTGCCTCCATACAATTCCACCTGGGTATCTGACACATACCTCAATAAGGTCCAAACTGGACTCTTCCCTCTGCCACTCCTGGCTTTCCCATCTCAGTGGGAACAGCACCATCATCCACTTGTGTTAAAGATGATTCGCGAGCCAAAAACCCATGATTATCTTTGATTCCTATTTCATCTCCCACACCCAAAGCATGGGCAAGGTCTGTAGACTCCACGACCAAAATAACCCCACATCCATTGACTTCTGCTCATTCCCAACTCCTTCCCCTAAGGCACCAGCATCTTTAGCTTGGGTGACCACAATAGCCTCCTGTCAGGTCTCCTTTTTTATTCCTTACCTCCTACAATCCATTATTCCCCATTAGATATCCAGGGAAGACATTTAAGAAACATACGTCATGATGAATTCAGCTTAAGTCCTCCAATGGCTCCCCCACCAGCCTGAGAATAAGGTCCCAACTCCTGATGCCCATGAACCTCTGTAATCTACCCTGCCCACATCTGCCGAATCACCTGCTAGCGTTTGGTCTCTGCTCCTGGAACACTCTATCACTCCTGCTTTAGGGCCATTGCTTTTGCTGGTTCTTCCCTGGGAATATTCGGCCCCCAGATCCTGCAGGGCTGCCCTTTCCTGACACCCAGTCTTCAGCTTAAACATTACCTCTGCATGAGCTCTTCCTTCTGTGACACCCAATGTCAGCAAGCCCCTTGCCCATGACACTGCCCAGCCATCTGTCACTTCACCCTGTTTTATTTCATTTATAGCACTTGTCACCATGTGACACTGCGATTCATTTATTTGCTTATCTATTGTTTGTGGCCCCTTATATGCTATACACGCCATGGGACAGGAATCTCGTCTATTTTGTTTACCAACATGTTCTCTAGCGACTAGAATGGTGCCAAACACATGATAATGATATCGCATAAGTACCACTGAATTAACAAATACAGAACGTTTATCCACTAATCTTACGGTTCTTTGACAGCCACTGATCCTGACGGTAAGAGGCTTGCGCAGATGGGAGACCTGTATGTTTGCCAGTGTTCGACGTGTGGTCCCCAGTGCAGGTGTAGAGACTGAGTTCTGCAACAAGCCCTGTCTAGACGGATGGTTTGGACATTCGTTTCCTTTTACATTGCCTTAAAGGGCAACAAGACTTTGTCAGCCTATTGAGAAAAAGCCAAACCATGAAAAATTAGATGCTGTGGACTTCTGTACTAATGTTGTCAGAGCGTTACCCAAACTGTAAACTGCCAATTACTGTGTGAGTTCACACATGCATCTCTTCACTGAAGCCAATGAAGGGATTGGATTTATCTACCAAAACAGGGGCTGTACATTAAAGGGAGCTGTCTCACAGCATATAAAGGATCTTATTTCTGCTGGAACTGAAAATAAAATTTTACAATAGCATCTTTCCCCAAATGTTTGAAGACACGTAATCCAACTAGAATCTCACCACAGTAAATGTTCTGGTTCCCATTGCAAACCCTTTCTGAGATCGTTTGCTTACTCCTTCTTATTTAGAATAACTAGTGAAATGAAGAAATGTGTGACTGTAATGTCAGAGCTGAAAGTCCCTTAGTCATCAAGACCAAAATGCTCAGTTGAGAAAACTGAGCCCAGGTGAGAAAACAGAAGCCCAGAGAAAGGTCATGGCGGCCTGAAGGCCACGGGGCTGGGGATGGAAAAGCAGGGACTGGAACTTGGTGTCCCCTCTCCCAGGGCCTGGTGCTCTCAGGTGCCTTCATTGGTAAATATCTACAGAGCACCTACAGGTGCAAGGCTCTGAGCTAGGACTGGTGACAGAAAGACAAAAAAGGCCCTGCCCTTAAAGTCTCCTGGGGGCACAGCAAACCAAATGGTAACTGGATTACGTGGTGTCCGTGCTCTGATGAAGACGAGCAGCAAGAACTGCAGGAGCCCAGAGAAGAGACATCTAACAACGCAGCAGGTGGCAGGAACGTCACACAAGCCTCCTAGAGGAGGGTGTCAGGTGCTTAGTCCCCAGGGAAGGGTGGATGCTAAGCTACAAAGGAAAGGGGAGAAGAAACCGGGTGGTGAGAGCAGCATCCATAAAGGCTCAGAGACAAGAACGAAGATGGCCTTTGAGAAAATCTGCAGCAAGTTCAGCCCAAATCGGAGGAAGAAAGCCATGAGACACTGGGCGTCTTGGATAGCTTCAGGACGGGCTGGTGGCCAGAAAGATCAAGCCATGAGCAGCTTGGAACTTCCAGCCTCATCTCCGTCTTGCAGGGAGGGGAGAAGAGCTGGAGTTTGAGTTAATAACCAATCATGAATAAAGCATGAAGCCTCCATAAAAATCCTTGAAGTATGGGAATGCATCCACACACATCAGGAGGGTGATATACACCCCCCAACTCCATGGGGACCCTTCTGGACCTTGCCCTATGCACCCCTCCATCTGCATTCTTTATTATATAATAAACTGGTAAAGGTGGAAAAAGAAAAAAAAGAAAGCAGTGAGATAGGGGCAGAAAGTTAAGCAGGGATCAGATAATGAAGAGCCTCAAATGACAAGCCAAGGTGTTTGTATGTTCCACTGAAGGCAAAGTGGACGCACCCACAGAGTTTAAGCTATAGTGCAAGCATGTGTGTGTGTACGTGTGCACACGGTGTGCACGAACGTGCATGCGCACTCGTGAGTGATGCAATTTGCTCTTCACAAAGGTCTTCTGTTTGCAGTGGGGGCAGTGGATGAATGGGACGGGAGTAGTGCTGTGAGACAGGTAGGGAAGTACCATGACAGCCCAGGAGAGAAGCAAAAGCAGCCTGGCCCTGACCTGAAGTTGTAGGAGTAGAGAAAAGAGAGGTGGACTGAGCTGCAAGATCTCAAAGGGAAATGGAGTTGACAGGACTTGGTGATTGACTGGACGTGGAGTCAGAAAGATGGCAGCATTTCGGCTGACTCCACAGTGACCAATTGTCCCACTTTGCCTGGGATGAAGGGTTTCCCAGGATTTTCAGTGAGAAACCAGGGAAAGTTCTGGACACATCAGGATGGTTGGTTACTGCAGTTGAATCTCATCAAACTTCTCGCTTGGGCAACTTTGTGGATGGTGAGACCTGGAACACGGGAGTGGCAGGAAAGGGATACATTGAGTTTTAGGCATGATCTGAAATATCCAGGATGGGGACATCCTGCAGGCACTTGATATAAAGCTCAGGGGCTCGGGACAGAAGTGAAGGCTCAGACATGCACTTAGGAGGTGTTACCATGTAGGACAATATAAGTTCACCCAGTAACCGTGGGGGCTTCCTAGAAGAGGATTTCTTTATGCTGCCTCTAATGCAAACATCAGGGACCACCCAGGAGATGTTCTAACTGTGATTCTCCTTCCAAGTTTTCCATCCTTTCCTACAGATTCAGATCTGGGATGGCCTTCATGAGGTCTCTGCTGAACCGCTTACAGAGAAGACTTAGGGAAAAGGTCTGGTACGGTACAGGGTAGATGACGATTACTAGGCTAAGATCACAAATGTACTCACAGACATACACATGAATAAACTTGTCTACTTGGCAAATGGTAAGACATTTTTTTTCTTTGTTAAGCGATTATGTTTTTTTGTATTCATTTTCAACATGCAGCATTACAAAAATACACATTTTATATAAAAAGACTTGCAAAAACTGGCCGGGCGCGGTGGCTCACGCCTGTAATCCTAGCACTCTGGGAGGCCGAGTGGATCGCTCAAGGTCAGGAGTTCGAGACCAGCCTGAGCAAGAGCAAGACCCCGTCTCTACTAAAAAAACAGACAGAAATTAGCTGGACAACTAAAAATATATATATACAAAAAAATTAGCTGGGCATGGTGGCGCATGCCTGTAGTCCCAGCTACTCGGGAGGCTGAGGCAGAAGGATTGCTTGAGTTCAGGAGTTTGAGGTTGCTGTGAGCTAGGCTGACGCCACGGCACTCACTCTAGCTTGGGCAACAAAGCAAGACTCTGTCTCAAAAAAACAAAACAAAAAAAGACTTGCAAAAACTGTCACCTTGGATGAGTAATGATCTTTGCTAGAAAGGTAATAAGAAACTCTGAACTCACGTCTAAAATAGTTTATCTATGTCCTAAGAGAGTGTTATATTTTAGAGGATGAATCCAACTTTCATATTTTTAAAAATTAGTCTGCTTGTATATACGTATCATTACTTATTAATATTTTATAGAAACATTCCATTTTTTAAAAGAAATATTTGTTAAAAGGGAATCTGTTTCTTATTGTTCTGTTAAGGGAGAACAGAATAGAAAAACAAAGACTGATGATTTATTTTAACGTAATATTTTCTTAGAACAAATAACAGTCTATGAAAAAGAAGGACCTGACAAACAAAAATGGTCTGAATGATCATATTATAAGCTTTTTCTGTAATTTATTAGGTCTTTGCAGATATATTAAATCATTAATAAAGCAGAAACGGAACAACACTGACATGTTTAATTTGCCATTATTCAGTGAAATGGAATTTTTCCCCCAAAGGCTTAAGAGGTAAATAGCTAATTTCTGTTCTTCTGGAAATTCCATTTTAGCATGACCCTGGGTCCCAACTATGCTGGAATAAAAATAAAAATCAACTCTAGTCCAACAACCTCAGCAACCTTTGTGTGAAGGTCTATTGGTTCCAATTTGGGTGCCACCAGGATGTGAGAGGACGCCGTGCAGATCTCCTTCTTGCCGACTCTATCAATCCTGGGCAAATGCATCTAATAAAGATACTACTGGGGCTGAAAAAAGTGCTAAAATATTCATGCCTGAGAAGCGTGTGGTCCATTCTGACTTACCAAGACAAAATGTGCGACCCAGGGCCAATAATCAGAAAATGGATTATAAACAGTTAAGAAGAATGCGAATTCCAGATGGTAAGTTTCTTCTTTCTATAGGTGTGGCTTTAAAAAACAATGCCCCAAAGGCAGTAGAGCATGGTTTGGTTTTTCACTTTTTCATTTATACCTTATTGGACATTTGACCTTGAGCACAAAAACTAGACAAGGGAACTCTGGTATGGGTAGTCTTTAGACAGACTAATCCAGAAATTCAGTTTTAATTAATTCAATTTAATTATTACTTTTAATTAAGATGAGCAGAGGATGAGTATTCTCTTAAAAGCCTGGGTCTTTTTTTTTTTCCCTTTAAAATCATCCCAAATTGTGTCCACTGTGTCCTAGGTCAAATAAAAGCCTGCTCTTTGGATTGTATGTGAAATTCAATCTCCTTTGGTGCCTTAAATCATCAAAATGATTAAGGGAGCCAATACCCCTGGATCTTATTTTTTTCACCTTAGGCTTTCTGTGTATTTACAATCTTATCACTAGGGAAGAAATCATATCAAGAAGTATTGTTAACTGGCTGGGCACGGTGGCTCACGCCTGTAATCCCAGCACTCTGGGAGGCCGAGGCGGGAGAATCGTTTGAGCTCAGGAGTTCAAGACCAGCTTGAGCAAGAGTGAGGCCTCATCTCTACTAAAAATAGAAAGAAATTAGCTGGACAACTAAAAATATAGAAAATAGCCGGGCATGGTGGTGCACGTCTGTAGTCCCAGCTACTTGGGAGGCTGAGGCAGAAGGATTGCTTGAGCCTAGGAGTTTGAAGTTGCTGTGAGCTAGGCTGACGCCATGGCACTCTAGCCTGGGCAACAGAGTGAGACTCTGTCTCAAAAAAAAAAAAACAAACAAAAAAAAACCAAAGTAGTATTGTTAACTGATAAGAAACACATTATAATATTTTTATTGCCCTTAATTTGGAAGGGGTATACATTATCTTTTTTTGTCCTTAATCCTTTTTGTGGGAGACCCACCCATACAACTGGAAGAAAATCATTGATAGAAACAATAAAATTTTCTCTCATTTGTTTACATATTCCATCTACACATAATGTCTCCTCTGCATAAGGCTTTATGAAGATCACCCAGCTTCCCGAATGAAGGAACATGCTCCCTCCTCAAGAGAGGAGTCATTTTGATTCTTTTCAACCCATCATGCTGATTGGCTACAATGGCAAAATATGCATGAAATAGCTTTACTAGAAATTATATTGACTCCCAGGGCACCATTTCTCAGCATATAAAGTTGAACTTGATACTTATATGCCCATTTTCCACCTTCCCAACTTTCTCTTTCATCCCTAGAGGGTGTCTCCTGAGTCAGAGAGGAAAGCAAGCAGCACCCACTCAGGATGTTATTGCTTCATCTGGAACCCACAGGGATATCCAACAAGAGGATTCTCGGAATGAACACATTTACCGTAAGGAAATGTAACTCTCATATGAAAGAATGTTGGTTACAATGGGAGAAACAATTTAAGGCTAGAAGCTCATCTATTGCCATTCAGAACATACCTAAAGGCAAAGCAGATGTGGTAAGACCAACCTTGACCATCATGACTGGATATCATAGCATCGGAGATTTCTGTGAAGCTTCCAAACTTCACTGGAATTTACCAATGTAATTGATATGATCCCATGAAAATGTCACTTGTTTTGAACTGCTAAAAATAAAAGCAGATGCTTCCCTGAATGTTAAGATACGCTTCCTGTGTAATATTAAGGCTGGGATGTTTGTACTATCAACTGCCATCAGGAATTCTTGGCCTTAAAGTAGCAATTCCACTAGTGACAGCAGTGATAAATAATGATGCATCTAAGTACTTTATCTGGGCCTCATATGACTCAAATTTTAGCACAGAAGGCTTGAATTTTCCACTTATGATCACTTGACTAGCTCTTCATTTAAGTAGGATCAAACGACTTGAGTTTTTTTGTTGCTGTCTTCTGATCATTTATCTTAATGAAGTTATTGGCTTATACAATGCAAGGTCATCTTAGATATATTTTCTAAACCTTCAAAGCAACTTCAAACAATATTTCTTTTAAAATTCAGGTTCTACAATCAAACCAAACCTTACCCGTGCCAGGCAGTCACTTGACTGGAAGTCCGTCTTCCCACCTTTTGAGAAGCGCTGTTTGTCATTGCTTGTGGTCAGAGGAGCATCTGTCTTTGGAATTCCATGTTCTGTCCCTCTGGCCACTTCTGACCTCTCTAGATGGGGTCCATTTTCTAGCTGAAAGGCATGCCCATTTCCAAGTTCAGGGTCTGGGCCATTCTCCAGCTCAGCGCTGGGGTCACTGGCAGACTCACAGCCAGCGTTGCCCTTGGATTCTTCAGGGGCCTTGCTGGTAGGAGGCCTGGAAATGACCGCAAACTTTCTCGTTCTTTTCCCCTTTTTCGCAGTTTGGTCACCCAGTTCCAAGGTAGGTGTCTCTCCTGGTTCAGAGCTGTTGCCACTGTTGCCATTATAAGTACAATGGGCTTTATGCTTAAAGCGACGCAGCATGATCAGGTAGATGAAGCCGCCATTCCAGCACTGCTCAGCCAGGTAACTGCAACAGACAAAGAGATGCCGGTTAGAACCTCAAACACCCTTCCTGGACAGCACAGGGATAGAGACATTCAAAGGCCCACATGGCACCCACGTGACTAAATGTCTGGCTCACAGACTGAGGTACAAAGCTTCCTAAAGAGGCTCAACACTCAGTTCATTCTTTTAATCTATGAATTATTGATGCTAAAAATTACCCCCAAATCCCCCAAACAAACCAAAAAAACCCCATGAACTAGAAATTACTAATTTAAGTACCAAAGGATTAGGAGTTAGAGAAGGATTTTTTCTAGGAACAGAGCCAATCCTAACATATTATTAAAAAATAAAATTCTTCTCCACGCCTTCAACAATTTCTTGCATTGGAATTATACTAGACTCCCATCCACGTTGTTCCGATGGAATAATACTACAAGTCCTCAGGGCAAAGAATGGATAAAATGGATTGGGAGAAATGTAAAGTTCTGCTCTCAGGATCAAATAATCAGCTGCACAACAACAGGAGCCTCTGCCTCACAGCAGTTAAAGTGAAAAAAGATACTTAGTGGAGGTGGGAGGTGTTTGCTGGTGTTAAAACGTAGCCAGCCAAGCAGGTGCTGGCAACAACCATACGCGGCGCTGCGGTGAATGAACATCAGGCTCACTTCTTGTTAACAGTCCTCGCTTAGGCTGTTCGTAGCACACATGGAGTGTCATTTCCAGTCTGGGCAGCTCATTAAGAGGAACACTGACGAAGTGCAAAATACACAGACATAGGGAGACCAGGACAAAAAAGGCTGTTGGGTTCTTGGTTGACATGGTTTCCTTGTCAATCATGTCAACCAGGAGCAGTCGGAGGAATCGGGGACACTCAGCATGGAGAAGACATGCCCGGGGTCAGTTGCTTTTTCATGTATTTGTGGCTGGCAAATATTTAGAAGCAGGAAATGATATAAAGGAGATATGTATGTGAAAGGTGACACACAGTAACTAATCTAGATCTTAAAGAACAAGAAGAAAATAGACCGTCAAATGAAATGAATAATTAGCGGTATTCAGGACCAGATCATCAAAGCTTTAGCAAAGAAAACACCCAAAGTCAGGAAACCAGCCTGGGATGGACCCTCCACCTGTGCTACCCGAGATAAAGACGTGCAAATCCTTAAGGACCCAGGGAAATGCCTTCACCGCTAGATCTTGCCACATTCTACACATCACTACTTCCCAAGCAGAGAGTGTCAACAACCAAATCTTCCACAGATCGGACCTGCTTCTGGTCTTCTCCCCCATAAAGAGAAGGCCTAGGGCTACACCCAATGCTGCCTCTAAGGAAATGAGGACTGCAGGTAAACAGACATTAAGCTGTTGTTCTGTGATCTTGTCATCAGGGAAATCAGGCCTGAGAGCTGGGGCAGCCATTACGAGGGAAGGAGCTCATGTCACAAAACTCCTCTCATCTCATAATGAGCTTTCATTTAGACGGCAGGCGGTGGGAGGGGGAAGGAGAGGTAACCAGGTGTTTGAAATGCATTAAATTCTGACTCAGAGGCATGTATTCCCCATATCTAATGGTCAGGTTAAATGCAGTGACAGTGACTGTCTAACTAAAGAGAATTAATTCTGAATTTTTGCCATGGAGTAAAGTGAACAAGAGAGAAGGGTACTCAAATATCACCCAAGCTGATAATAAAAAACTTTCTTTTGGCTGGGCACAGTGGCTCACACCTGTAATCCTAGCACTCTGGGAGGCTGAGACGGGAGGATCGCTTGAGCTCAGGAGTTTGAGACCAACCTGAGCAAGAGTGAGAACATCTCTATTAAAAATAGAAAAATTAGCTGGGCATAGTGGCATGTGCCTGCAGTCCCAGCTACTCAGGAGGCTGAGGCAGGAGGATCACTTGAGCCCAGGAGTTTGAGATTTCTATGAGCTAGGCTGATGCCACTGCACTCTACTCAGGGCAACAGAGCAAGATTCTGTGTCCAAAAAAAAAAAAAAAAAAAAATTGTTTGATCATGGTAGTGAACTTACACATACAAAAACAGGTAGATAAAAGCTACCATACAGACCCCAGGCCATTCTGTGCATACAGAGGGATGAAGAGGCATGAAGACCATCTACTGGAGTCTAGAAAATGAAAATTAAACTTGGCTCTCAGCATAATTTTTCTACAGTGTTTAGATTTCATTTTTTTCCATACTGGAAAAATTCATGTAAAGATATAAAATCTTAAGACTAGGTATGTAGGTTATAAGGTTTTCTTTACTATTTAAAAATAATACATAGGTTCAGATGTTATGAAAACCATCTGAGTGCAGGGTAGTAAAAACAGGATCAGACTGAGAGCCGAACACTCAGTTCCTCATTCTGGCTTTGGCCCAACCCTGTAAAACAATGGCAATTATACCAAATTTCCATGGACTGATAAATGGATAAATTGCTGCTGTATATCCATATAATGGAATATTATTTGGCAATAAAAAGTAATGTATTATATGCTACAACATGGGTGAAACTTGGATATATCCTGCAAAGTGAAAGAAGCCAGATCACAAAAGCCACATATTGTATGATTCCGCTTATATGACATGTCCAGAATAGGCAAACCCACGGAGACAGAAAGGTTAGTGGTTGTCAGGGGCTGGGGATGAGGGGAATTGGGACTAATTGCTAAGTGGTATAGGGTTTTGGGGGGATCATTGAAATGTTCTGGAATCAGATAGTAGTAATGGTTGCACAATATAGAGCATATACTAAAAATCACTGAATTGTACACTTTAATACATTAACTGCCTGTGAGTTTTATTTAACTCACGCTAGTTTTGAGCCCAGGGCCTTGTGAAGCATATGTAACTCACACGTCTCTTCACCTTGGGAGCTGCGTGTACTATTTTTCAAGTTGCATATAACTCACGCGCAGAAAACAATAAAGAAAGATTTTTTTTCACTAAATTAGAAAGGATAGTTTTGTTTTCGAAGCTTTTATTCTATTTTCATAATAAAACACCGTGGCCCCAAGGAAATCTGTTTTTTTCTAGTGTGGCAGTCAATGTGATAAAATGGTGAGTTTTATGTTATGTGGATTATGTCTCAATTAAAAAAAATAGCAAACATAATAATACGGGGCAAGTTTTGAGTTCATTCTTTGCGTAGGTGCTTCATAGACACTATTTCCCTAAGAGCTGTCTTAACACAAGCAGAAACTGACAGCTCAGAAATATTAATTAGTTTGCCCACACTCACACAGCTACTAATTGGTGGATGCAAGTCTGCCTGATTCCAAAGCTCATACTGCGCCCACTGTGCAATTCTCCTCCTGCAATCATTAAATTAATAAACTAATATGCTTTAGTTTCCTCGTCTGTAAAGTGAGAGTGTTAAAATGGATCATCTCTCAGTCTCTTTCACATTCTAATAACTGTGAACACTTGTTTCCCAGGAAGAGTTCTGGGCATAAGGGAGCTAGCCATCCCAACAGGATTAATCCAATGCAGGGACAAAACATGAACCTGGAAAAACAGAAACATTATTTTACATCTGAGTTGTCCTAGACCTCCTGGACGTTTACCATCAACCCAAAAGAGATTTAGCCTAGAGAGGCAATTCATTTAAAATTGCTTTTGGGAATCCACCTTTTATACTAAAGCTCTGAGCAACTTGATGGGTTGTACGTAGAGACCATTTTTTTGGTACCAAAAAGGCTGGCCCATTGATTCAGAGTACAAGATCCGAAATATCTTCCCCCTCCACACTCTTGTGGAAGCTCCAAGAACCTTGGAAGGGGCCTGTGACCGAGAGCATTTTACTACTTCTGCAGGGTTCACATTGTGCAAAATGACAAAGCCAGAGGAGTTTATCTTTGTTCAGCACTATTTCCCTGTCCTCTCCTGGCTTCCTAGCAATAAATAAGACCCTGACACCTTAAAGGAACTGTATGACAGGTTATTTTATTCCTTCCTGGACACTGAATTTTCTAAGGTCATCCTGAAGACAAAGTGTGATGAATAAATTATGGACACTGAAGCAAGCTGGTGAGACTTTAGGTAGGGAGTAATTTTCTTACAATTCTTCAAATCACCTTGACTGTGGTGTGCCCACATCCCTTCTCCATCTGTGTTTAAACAATTTACCTAACTTTTTCAGCACCTTCTGGCTCATTCATACATCCAAGTCCCTTTCTCTGTTCAGTAGGATTCTTACCCAACATTAGAATCTTTACACTAAACTCCAAAGTCAGTATTTGAGAAAGAAGAAATGGAAGACAATCACGTGAGTTAGAAAAATCAAAGGCTTTCTCTTCAGAAACAGGTGTGTTAGTTTTTCAGAAGCTTCTCCATCACATAATTTTTTTATTTTCCCCGCAAATTTGAGATTTTCCTCTGTCATATAAAATTATTAATTCAATTCCAATTTGACTTTGACCTTCCCAGGATGACCTTCAGGGAAATAAGGAAAGAGCAGCGTATCCAGAAAGGAGGCTCTGCGTTCTAGCCTAGAACTTTCCCACTGAAATCTGTGGAAGTTCTTCACTTGGCCTTTTCTGAAAACCTCACTTCCTCCTCCCTTCCCCGCAAAAGGTGTCTTATCCAAAAGAGAGTTTTGAGCAACTCCTCTGTTCTTTGATGATGCATAATTCTGGAGCCTGGGCTCTCCAAGGGTGGGAGGCCTGGGAAGGGGTTGGCAGGTGAAGTTGGGGGCTTGGAAAAGCAGGAGAGATAAAGCTGCCCGGAGTTTCAAACCAGTAAAGACAGGGAAATAGCAGATAAGAAAGGGGCAGATACAGGGAGATGTCAGAAGCCAGAGACACATATAATTTATCTATGCCCTGATTCTATCAAAAGAGGGCGTGAGGCAACTGTACAATTTTGATACTCTGTTTTGCTAAAACCTTTGGAAAGAACAATTTCAAGATGTCTCTGAAAATCATCCTGGCCATTCGGCCATCGATTACTGATGCCTGGCACACACAGTGGGAGCTCAAGGGGGGCTGCCAAGCTGAGCCTTGGGTGTATACATGTGTGCAATTCAAAGTAACTTGGATCGCCACCACTGAGCACTGGCCTGTACACTGCAATGCCATGACAACATTGTGTAACTCAAAAAACACATCAGAGAATTCTGGAACTCAGACTTTTCACCCAAGCAGACACTCCTACTTCATCTGAGTATGTCAGGTCCCCAGTATGGACCACAGGAGAATAAACACTGACTGCAAGAGGCTGTTTACAGATGAGTTATTATGACAGGATCTGAATTTTATGGGAAAGTACCAGCTGCTAACAGCCACCTTGTTTAACACACAGGACAAATGGAGATCAATTGTTCTTGCCCACAATTTTCTCTCCCCTAAGTAGTCATGGGAGGCTGAAAAGCTGTTTGTGGTCTTTTAAAAACCTGCAAAGCCTAATTAACCCAGAGGGCTGTCTGAATCTGTAAATCTATAGGTTCCCAGAGAACAACTGGTTGAGAGGAAATGTTAAATATATACAGGTTAATTTCCCAGTGAAGTCTTGGCTGGGAAACAGAAGGAGGCAAGTTTGGACAGCTCTGTATGAGGGGATAGGGCCCCAGACTGCCAAAAGCAGTCTCTCTCAGGTGTTGCCTCCCAGTGACTCTGAATGTGGGGCACGCTTCTCACAGATTCCACAAACAACCCTCCCTAGAAAGGGGTCCCCCAAACTGTCTTTGGGGGACTCTGCAGGTGGAATTTTTGGGGGCTGAATATTGTGACTGAAATTCTTGGTGTGTTCATGAGACCCATTCTGAAGATAATCCATCAACTTCTTTGCTAGTATAGTCAGAAATGGAGAAAGATGAGGTTCAGGTAGATGAGCCTTTGAAAATAAACGAGTCTAGACTTAGGAGGGGACGTGACTAGAACAGTGCATTCCAACTGCTAGATGAAGGAGCAGCCTGAGGAAGCCACTTTCTGCTACTTCTCACCTCTTCCACTCAGCATAAATGGTCAGGACTCAGCAACTCTCCCCCCACCACCTTAACTGGTATCTAAAGTAGGAATATGGATAAAAGAATATGCTTTATTATAAAATGTATACATTTAATTATCTTTATCATACAGTTCAGATTGGGAGACATACATTGAGAGTGAAGATTTCATTAGGGTAAATATTTGAAATTTTTTTCCCTGACCTATGACACAGTATTAGCCATTCGAACCCAATTCAAATGATCAAAGACCAAAATTTGTTACCATCACATGGTTTAGTAGCAAAATTTAAATTATACCCATTTATATACCAGGACAGAAGTTCATGTTGCTCTGAGGGAAGTGGGGCTTAGGAAACCAGTGCAAACATGCTGATACACTGGTTACTATTATCTCTGTGAATAATGAACATTCTTTGCCTCTAACCCAGGAGTCTCATGTCTTCTGCCAATATCCACAAAACTGTGAGGCTAACTTGGTAGCTTACTAGTAAAATCATAGTTCTTGATATATAGCAGGATAATACACAGAATAATAATTCAGTTTATAATTGGTCTTGTCCCCCAACATTAAACTTTTAAAAGGAGCTCAATGATATTTTATTTTTGATACCAATGACTAAGAAATATAAACCAACAGACATCTTAAATCAATAATGAAAATAAAGATTTCTTTAAGACAGAATCAAATAGAAGTGGAATTATACTAAGAAAAGTAACAAAGAGGGTAAATATTTCACCTTACGATTACACAACACCCTGATTAAACTCAGGGTGTCAGCCTCTAAGGCAGCAGCTACACTTATGTCCATCAGAATTAAGTGTACACCTTTCCACCCTTTCCCTGGTTAAATTCTATCTCTTGCAACCATTCTGTCTCTGCAATATCCCTTCTGTGCTGAAACAGTACTGGCTCCCTTTCTGTTTCTTGCTAAGAGCTTCTAGATATAAAGGAGTGAAAGCGGAGTAACTAGAGAAAACACTGGCTAAAAAGCAGCTAAATCATATGATCAACGGAAAAGATATTTTGATTTCTATGCAACAAGGTATCACTCATTTTCACATTTATTTTGCAAGTTCACATCTTAAACTATCAAGATTAACTTAAATCCACAACGCTTACAGCAAAGTATCTCTCCATTAGGATGCATCATCCATTTCAACTCCAATAAAGCTTAACATGAAGGAAATAGAAGCAAGGCCCTTTCTATCCTAGAGCAGTAAGCTGATGTGAAGATTCAGTTTCCTCAAAGGTTTTCATGTACCTCATTTCTGTATGAATCAATAAAAGCTTTTTAAAGCAACCATATGCCTGTTGGAAATAGGAATTCAGAAGCTAAATGAAGTAGAAAATACTTGATAAACAATGAGAACTGATCTTATAAAACACACTGCACAGATACTGGCCCTAAAAAGAGAATCTTTAGGTTTCTATTTGCAAGTGATTACGTTTCTTTATGAAATTACTGTGAGTGGATCAGGGTTTCTTGTACCTATGTAAAACCAGCCTGCAGACTATACACAATCAAATTAGAACTCCAGCCACACAGCGTTGCCAACTCATCCTGATGATGCTGGCCCCATTTTTCCCGGGTGGGTGGGGACGACAGGCAGTGCTGGTAAAGTCAGACCCTGCTGCACATGAATGAATCAATCTCACCTCACCAGGGACTCCAGGAGCACCAGAAGATGTACGTGGGAACTCATTTCACTTTTTCATGACACAATGCTGTTTTTTTCTGTTTATAAAATTACTACTTGCTCACTACAAATTCACTTTCATTCACTCATTCAACCAATACTTATTGAATACGTACTATATGCCAGGCAATTTCTAGGCATTTGGGGGTACAGAAATGAACAAAGATTCCTGTCTTTGTGGAGCTTACAATCTAGTAGGGGCAGGCAGACAGTAAACAACACACCTATTACTATAAGAGTCCAACTATCATGTATGTTACAAGGTGAGACATGCTATGGAAAATAGAAAACACTCAGCAGAATAAAATCTCTCAAATATGCCAGGGGTTGGAAGAGTCAGGTTGAAGTTTTGAATTCTGTGGTTAGGGTAGACCCATTGGGAAGAATACAAGGTGCCATCTTGGAGGCAGAGACCATACCCTTACTAGACATCAAAACTGCTGGCACCTTGATATTGGACTTCCCAGCCTCCAGAACTATGAGAAATAAATTTATGTTCTTATAAATCACCCAATCTGTGGTATTTTTGTTATAGCAGCATCAAAGGACTAAGACAGACAGTGTCTATGTGTTTGACTTGAGCAGCTGTAAGAATGGAGATGCCATCACCCAAGGCTTTAGAACAGCTTTTTGGGGTTGGTGCTCTCCGACCTATTCTAAACACACAGTTCTATTCTGGAGTTAAGTTCTGGAAACCTTAAGTTCGAGATGCTCGTGCCGTTGCTGTGTGGCCAGCTGGATACTGCTCTGGAGGAAAAAGTGTGGAAGGTGTCAGCATATTGATGGTAAAGTCTCCTGAAGATAAATCCCTTTAAATGAACTTCCTAGGTCAAAGTTCTTGCTGGTCATAAGCACACTCAAGTTTTTCTATATGTACTGTCAGTCTTTCTTTGGAAGGTGGTAATGATTTAGAATCCCACCAGTGGTGTCTTAGAGAACCCACCTGTTCCTGAATATCATTGCTCTTTTCAAACTCTGCCAGTCTGATTGTCAAAAACTACCTCGCCTCACTTCAATTTGCAAATCAGTGATGATCACTGAGATCAAAATTCTTAGTAATCATTTGTCTTCCTTGAGAATTGCCTATTTATGCCCTTTATAAAAATCTGTAATTTGTGTCCCCTCATGCACCAGCACAGTGGCACCACAAAAAATGCTGGTCAATGAGAAGATTCCTGTTTTTTAAGGGAAAAAGGCTCTCAAAATGACTCTACTGAGGTATATCTTACATATATAATTCACCCATTTCAAACGTACAATTCAATGATTTTTATGAAGTTTACCGAGTTGTGCAACCATCACCATAAATCAGCTTTAACATCTTCATCACCCCAATGAGATCTCTCGTGTCCATTTGCAGTTTATCCTCATTCCCATCCCAGCCACTGCTCTCTCTATACGTACATAGACCTGCCTTTTCTGGACATTTCAGATAATGGGAATTATACAGTAAGTGGTCTTCTGTGTCTTCTTGCTTTAAAGTGACTCCTTAGTCACCAGACTTTAACCTCTTCTGCATCTTCTCTGCCATTTACTCCCACAAAATCTCAATTTGTGCAAACATGACCTTTTGAAGATATCTTACTTTCCTTCAGATCATGCCCTGTTACCCTGAGGAGACGGACCTCATTGCCCTGCTAGCATCTCACCCATCATTTCTCCTTACATTAGTCCAGCAAATATCCACCATTCCATCCAGTTGAGGCTGTGGATCCCCTGGCAACCCCTTCTACCTTCCAAGTTTGCTCATGTGACCCTGTTTCAGTGGAGAAGGCATTCATTCTCTCCCATCTGGTCTCCTACATTCTTCCCACTGTCCCATTGTCACCATAAACCAACTCCGCTTTGTCAACATAAAACCAAATCTCTCATTAACAAAAGTTCCAAACACTATGCTAATATAATACTATATGATGTGTATTTCTTTTAGTTTATTTGGGCTGCTGTAACAAATGACCAGAAACTGGGTGGCTTATAAAACATAGAAATATATTTCTCACAATTCTGGAGGCTAGAAGTCCAAGATAAAGGCACCAGCAGATTCAATGTCTGGTGAGGGCCTGCTTCCTGGTTCACAGATGATGCCGCCTTCTTCCTTACATGGTGGAAGAGACAACGAGCTCTCTGGAGTCTCTTTTATAAGGGCACCAATCCCTTTTATGAGGGCTTCACCCTCATGGCCTAATCACCTGGGCTTGGTGGGTCCAAGACCCCACCTCCAAATATTATCACATTGGGGATTAGGTTTTAACACATGAATGTCAGGTGAACAGAATAGTCTATAGCCGTATAATACGCTAATATATTCATGTAATTATGCATTCACACCAACTGCATTTCATTTTTTATTCTCTCCATGTGTGTGTGTACTCTTCTGTACTTCCTTTGCCTGACTTGGGGGCTAATAAGCTTCCCACCTTCCCACCCCCAGGCCGTGTTTCCTGGACCAGGCAAAACATATTTCATATCACAGGGGGCTTTGCTATGACTTGTCCCTGAGAGCTGAAGATTGGCCAGGACTAAAAAATAGAAAACCCCGGACATCCTGAGGTCCAGCTCTCTGCCCTGCCAGGTACATTGCCCATGGTAATTCTCATGCTTTCCTACATACAGGGTTACCCTTGGCCTTGCCTTGGAAGAGGCTATTATCAACGCTTAGGAATAGCTAAAGCAAGATCATGTCTCAGAGATGACGTTGGATTTATTTTCTAACCTCAGGGCCACTGCACCTAAAAAATATGTCACAGATGACCCAGGGACTGAGGTGCACATTGCCCCTGCCACATCCCCCATGTTCCTCCTTAGTGAAAGCTGCTGGAAGCCATGAGAGTAACACATTCTCCCTTTCTTTCCCCCTTCCCCCAAACCAGTGAAATTCGACAGATCACAACTGGTCAGTATTCCTCAAGCTGCCCAGTGTACCTTTCAAAAGGTGGCTGCCCCTTGCCTTCCTCAGAGGTGACTGTGAAGGGAGGGAGATTCCCGTGGGTCCGCGCATCTCAGAACACACTTGATACTTCTCACACACTAACTTGAACATTGACGGCATGTCTGTACCCTCCATTCTCTCCCCTTTCAAGTGGATCCAGCTCCATCTTGAAACAATTTCCCCAGCGCGCCTCAATCCTTCCAGGGTTGATTCCATTGGCTTGGCCAGAGTCTGCCCCCACCTCGCGCCAAGCCTGGTTTCACTTATGTCAAAACAGCTTTCATCAAAATAGTGGGCTTCTTTTCCGAATTTCTTTCACAGTTTTGAAGTCAGCAGAGAAGAGATACTTAAGAACTTGCAAAATGACTATCCCCATCAACATGTTCTGGCTAACGTCATACACTATCCTTCTCTTGAATCTCTCCTATATAGTATACCGAGGATTTTTTAAGATCTGATTTTCATTTTTCTTTCTTCTCAGAGGCTCTCTGGCAGGCTGGCCTGGCAAGTCTCATAATCTATTAAGGTTCACTCGGACTGACTTGGTAAGTTTTGTGACCTTCCTTCCCAAGCAAAGGGTGCTCCTTAGGAGCTGGATTTGTTGGATATTTTCCCTGTTGTTCTTCCATCTTCATGGTCCTTTAAGACTCTTCTTGATTTAGAGGACTCAGATTATAAGAAAGCCAAATCAACAGAACCCTGGCCTAGAAAAACAAAGAAGCCCTGTCTTCACAGATGTGAACAGAACAACTTTTAAATCTTGGCTTCCGATCACCGCGGTCTTCATGTCTCTGTTGACCAGCTCTAATTGTGACATGGTTCAATCTCTCTGCACACCCTCGTTCTCAGTTGTGTTCAGACATGGAAATGCAGAGGCATTTGTATTTATCTCTGGGGATTTTACAAATATCTATAAGTGAAGCATTAAGTAAACCCTAAATTTCTAGATACACAAGCACAACCACTGAAAATGCAGAGCTTGCTTTTAATGATGTGTTTATATTAGATGTTCCAAAAACCAATGTGGGCTTTATAATGGACATGGGGGATGGACACTAATATTGATTAAGTTGAAACTATACGCTGTGTACTGGGTTGACTATATAAAGACATTACCTCATTTCAATCTAAAAAACCCTAGTAAGGTAGAATTTATGATCTATCTTTTAGAGATGAGAAAACTGAGGCTTAAAGAGATTAACTTGCCCAAGGTCATAGAACTGGTAAGAGCAGCATTGAGATTCAACTCTCCATCTGTCCGATTCCAGACAGACCCCGACTATGATCTTGGGAATTACTTCTGTGAAGGCCCATCCTAATGTTGCTCATTATGACAAGGGAAAAGGGCTGTAACTTCTAACAGCCCCAAGCAGCCTCTCCCCACATTAACATCACAAGGGATTCTGCTTTAGTGTTATGTTAACACCCAAAATATGTCTCACACCCATAAGAAAAGGGCTTTAGGGAAAATAAAAGGTATTTTCAGGCAGGCTCACATGGCAGTGGTTTCTCAGGGTGTGGGTGGAAGTGACCAACTGCCTCATTCCATCTCTCAGTTATAAGCTTGAGTGAGTTCCTAAGAATTCTAGAAATAACCTGCTGTGATTACCTAGAATCAGGACTAAGGACCCAACCTGGCCCCAATCCCAGCTGAGGCCAAGCAAAATGGTAAACAAAGTACATGCCCCTCTGATCCTGGCCTCTTCCCTCCTGGTGCTCAGTCACCTTGTCTCCTTCCTGCACCCCCCATGGTGATCCCACTCCAGACAAGCCCTTCTCAGGCACAACTGTACACCAGAGACCCCTCCCTCTACAATGATCAGCCCCAGCTGGTTTTCTCTAGTCTGCACACACCTGTAAGCAAGAAGTATCTTAACACCACATTCCTTGTTCCTGTGGATTCTTGTGGAAAACAATGGGCCGTCAGGTGGTGATGGGCCAACAGGAATCAGAACAACAAAGGAGCAGGCAAATCCCTGGGCC
>NW_012139858.1:2882893-2883871 GCF_000956105.1 Propithecus coquereli
TTAAAATTATATTAATTATATGAAGAATGCTCCAACAGAAGCACAGGTTACTTCAGAAGCTTATACAAGGGGGATTGGTCTGCTCTGGGGGGTGGTGGATGTGGACAGCAAGGTTTTCCTCAGGAAGTGGCAGTGGTGTGAGGCCCAGAAGGAGTTAGCCAGGCTGGGAGGAGGCGGAGGCACAGGATCTGGATGGAGGGGAGAGGAGAGTGGTCCAAGCAGAGGTTGAGGCCATGTTCAAGGACATGGTGCCAGGACTATGAATTCTAACTCTGCCTCAAACTGGACATGTAGTAGTGGAAAGTTTCTGGGTTGACTAGTGTGCCCCCACCCCCAAATTGATGTCCCACCTGGAACCTCAGAATGTGACCTTATTTGGAAATGGGGTCTTTGCAAATGTAATTAGCTAAAGTAATGAGATGACATCATACAGAATTAGAGTGTACTCTAAGTCCAGTGAGAGTGCCCTTATAAGAGAGAAAAGGGCACACAGAGACAGAAAAAAAGACGCCATGAAGAGAAGGGTAGAGATTGAAGAGATGTGTCTACAAGTCAAGAAATGCTAAGGATTGCCTACAACCACAAGAAATTAAGAGAGACGCATGGGATGGTTTCTCCCTCAGAGCCTCCAGGAAGAACTAACCTTGCTGACAACTTGATTTCAGACTTCTAGTCTCCAGAACTGTGAGAAAATAAGTTTCTGTTGTTTTAAGCCATCCAATTTGTGCTACTTTGCTGTGGCAGTCCTAAGAAACTCACACAGCCTCCTTCCCTCTCCTTAGATTCTCCATGCCTTGTTGACTCTTGAACTTTTACAATAAGACATAATCCTGTAAAACCCCTAAGATCTGTTTAAAATAATTTTATCATGTTTTGCATGGTTATATAACAGCCATCTTAAGTATAAAAATGTATTATGTTAGATACTCTATTAAAGTACTTTAAAACCTATTTCAATACAATTTTTTTAAAATATCG
>NW_012139858.1:2883921-2887144 GCF_000956105.1 Propithecus coquereli
GAGGACACCAGGCCTGGCCATTTCCCCTTAAGGGTCTGCATCTCAATATGCTGTTCCCCTGCCCAGCCCTGCTGCCTCCCATCTCCTTCTACAGGTGTTATCTCAACAGTTTGCACTCTTTGCTCCAATTCAGTGTCTGCTTCCTGGAGAGCCCAATGTGATGGGGGCAACATTATGAGAACAACAAAATAACTCCCAAAAAGGAGATGATGGGAAGTATGACAGTAGTCAGGAATGGATAGGATCCTGCTAATCAGGATATAAAAGAAGCTGGCAGAGGCATATTTGAGAAGTCAAATTGGATGAATGGCATTCACAAAGATTTCCTCTAAATCTGTTGGCTGGTACAGGGAAAAATCAACAAAAAGCTCCTTCTGATTGGGACTCTCTTTACTTAATACCTAAAGAGCTTTATGAAAATTCATCTGAATATCAATTATTTGGAGCATGATTGTCCTTGGGTCAGGTCTCGGCACTGCCACTTGGGCAAGACAGGTTAACTTCACAGACTAGTCCCTTGGCTCACCTATCTATGGACTTGCTGGGGGACTAAAGGGGAGAATGGGCTAGAATAGCTGTGTTCCCACCTGGCATGGAGTAAACAACAAATGTTAGTTCCTTTCCCTGTCAGGCATTTGCTGGGCAATCATAGGTCAACAAGTTAAACTTGTCTACTGTGACTGACCAGGTTGGATGCCCTGAAGAGTGAACTCACAAAGGGGAGTGGTCAAAACCAATTTTCTGATAGAAATGGGGTGAAAGGAAGCACAGTCAAGTCTGGGGAAAGGGTTCTCTGCAAGAATCAGCTTCACAAGGACTAGCAGAGTCAAAAATGGATTCCAAAACTCAAGATCTGAAAAGGTAGGGTGAATGTGCCTTAGAGACGGAGCCCAGCTATTGGCCTCTTGAGGCAAAGAGGTATTTTGAGGATCATGTGGACCTGAGTCACACATGGTGAGTGCTGAGAAGGATGTGTCCGTGTGTGTGCATGTGTGCACAGGTGTGCTGGGGGCAATCAAACTAGTGTAGATAATAAGCACAGAATACCGATAACTGCAGGCCACACTCTGCCAGAGAGAGGTGAGACAGATGTCTCTCAAAACACAGACCAACGGTCCCTTCCCATTTTGCTTCCCCATCCATCTGGCCAGCGTCTGACTCCCAATTCTGGCCTGACCTGAACTCCTAGGTGGTCCCAGAGGTCCTGGAATTGCCCCAGGGCTCAAGGTGGAGTCTGTGAGGCAGCCCATCCCCAACCAGGCTTCCAGATCTCGGGCTGCTCCTTCTGACAGATGCGACTGCCATGAATAAATCAAACACACATGTGTGTGAGGACAGACTGCCTCTCTGGGCACCCACCCTATTCTAACCTACCAGTTGGAATGACTGTTCTCCTATTTTTCCTCCTTTTATTACAAATATTTGGACAACAATCCTCCCTTTTGGTTCATCTGCCCCCTTTAAAAGGGCCTTTTCAAATTTTCTGAGGCAGGAGTTTCAAAAGCTTTGTTGTTTTAATATGAAATGTTTTGACATATTACAATGTTATCAGATAGTCAACATTATGATGTTTTTTTAATTGTCTAGAGAAGGTCTGCACAGACATACAATCCAAACTTTAGAGGAAACAGCCCCAGCACGAACAGCTGGCCCCTCTGCTCTGGTACAGCCAGGCTTCAGAGGTACAAGCAGGTGTGGGTTTTTGAGTCACAAACATGTTTTAGGATATTAGGAACTCACTTCATTACCAAGTGTTCTCAGCAGGAAGTAGCTGGCAGACGGCACACACTAGACTTGGAACCCTCCTATTTAGAGCAAACAGAAAACATCCAAAAACAAAATTGAAGCCATGGGCTGCCTGGAAAAACAAACACCCTGAAAAGTTATTTCTTGAACTGCACACCAGCAAGAGTGTGATCTGGAAGAATCTGGAAGTGGGGGAGAAACAAAAGCATTTGACCAGAGGACCTTCTCGAATCTCTAGGGGAAAAAAACAAGAGAGTTTTCCGTCGTAGCACCGTTCCATCTAGACACATGAATGCTTCTCACAGATAAAGGGGCATCTTAACTTGTTCCAGCTCCCCGGGCTGCACTTACTTCCACACAGCAGCTTTATAAGATGGCCGCAGTTCCGGTTCAGGGGTTGAGACACACAGTTCACCAGATGCTTCAAGAGTTTGATGTGGGCTGTGGGGAAGCCCCAGGACGCTGCAGTGCCAAGGACAGAGCAGCACTCAGTAACTGGGCTTTTTGCTGCTGTTGACGCTTCACATCCTGACTTCTCTTCAGAGATTTCCTCCTAAAGATACTTACTGCAGTCCTTTGAAATCCGCTCTTTTGGCCAACTGAGAGTGTCAAGATAAGATTAATTTCCCCTCCCTGTCCAACTTCCCCAAAGGATTTACATGTTGGCACCACCTGTTCTCAAAAGGGACCACTTCCAGGTACTTTGGCTTTGGGCAACAGGCAGGAGACTAGTGCAGATATGACTTAAGGAAAGAAAAGTTAAGATATGCAAGCAGATCTGTGGAAAATTTTAGCATTGTTTCTTAAAGAAGAACTGGAAAGAAGGCTTCTTTCAATTGTTAAGCACAAAATTTAGACGGTCTGGTTTCATTGGAAACATCTTCAAAAAAACATAAATAAATATGTGACTAAGTCAAAGGGGCCTTCTTACAAGGTCTTCTCCAATGACTGAATTTCCAAATCAAAGATTCTATGAATATCACCTTGTCTAGAGAAAATTTCCAGTTTTTAAAGTTTAGGTGACCTAATTCTCTCTTTACCTGGGGCCAGGGTGGTGGATGGAAGGGCAAAAAAGCAACTGAGATGAAGAAAGAATAAGAAAATTGAGATTTTAGATTTCATTCTTTTCTTAAATCCCAATAGGATCAATTAATGAAGCTGTATTTTAAATGCCCGACCTCACATTTCAAGACAACATAGACGCCCTCAGACAAGATGGAATCCAACCACAGATCTTATGCCTGCTCTGTTGGACATGAAGGCTGCATAGAGAAAACACACAACTCCCCCAGCAGGGAATTCCTGGTGAGGCACAGTCAACAGCAGACCCAGAAGGGAATCAGTCTTGTGCTGAGGAACAGATTTTCTCTGAAAGTTAGAGAGATGAAATAAAGAGAAATGAGTTTCAAAAATTGAGTGCAGGCATTGGGCTCAGTGCTGGTACAAAGCAGTGAATAATGGAGGTGAGTCCCCGCAC
>NW_012139858.1:2888129-2892310 GCF_000956105.1 Propithecus coquereli
TAAAACCCCTAAGATCTGTTTAAAATAATTTTATCATGTTTTGCATGGTTATATAACAGCCATCTTAAGTATAAAAATGTATTATGTTAGATACTTTATTAAAGTACTTTAAAACCTATTTTAATACAATTTTTTAAAATATCGAGATAATTTTCCCTATTTCACAAATGATGTATGCTGCTTCATTTAGTTGTGTAACCCATAAGATCAAAGATAACGTACTAAAATTTAAATATACATCACTTAAATATATTAAATACATTTTAAAATCAGAGAAAAATTATGTGTTATGACATGAATAATAGGGAAAAAATCCTGCTGTTTTAATTCTTAGATATTTTAATTCTTAGAAATTTCTTAGAATTTCTGCATTTGAATTTCCTGGTTTGTTTTTAAAATTATGATATTTGGTATCTAGATAACAAGATGAGAGAGATTTCCAGCTGTGATTTGTAATCACTTCTCTTCCAACTATATATCATAGGGGTAAGTAGTTTTTACTTCAATAAACAGCAGTATGTTGGACAGAACAAGAGATTTGGATTACAAATTTGCATCGGACGAACCGAACTTAAAGGTCTGGTGAAGATCATCTTGAGAATGCAGAGAATCGCCACAGTTAGCTCCTCATTGATTGGAGTCATCAGTGTCTCTTATGTCTGTTGTCTTATCCTTTGTGGGTACAGTAAACCAAGATGTTGCCAAGTGGGAGAAGTCATTTAAGGCCACATAATGGGCAAAACCCTCATGGACGCTAGAGTTGACTATGTGAGAGATGAACTACATATCTGAGTCGTGGGACATCAACAGTTTTCTCATTCAGGACCTGCTTCAAGATTCTGAAACCTTTCCGTTTTAGAAGGAAACTGTATAGGCAATTATTTTATTTTCTGATTTTCAGTAATACACCTTTGACAACATGAATCTCAGGAATGTCTTGGAAAGTCAGAAATCCCATAATGTCCCAGTAACAGGACTGTGATGCGCAACCCCTGCCCAAGTGTAGAATCTCGGGGTAGAGTAAGTGTCCTAGAGCCCGAACCACTGTGTAATTGGTCAGTTCCTCCTGGGTCAAAGAGTCAACAGGCATTAACTGTGCTGTCATTTCAGCCTCTCTCCTCACTAAACACACTTCACAGATTGTTTAAAAGGCAAACACACCCAATGAAGATTCCAAAGTCCACTATCCACGCTTCACACAGGTTGCTAAAGTTGCCTAAGCTTTGGTATGAACTCAGTTTCCTCTTTTGTTTTTCCTACCTGTATTTGCCATTGGAGCACCTAAACATTATTATAAACTAACAACACTGAAAAGGAAAAATAGACAGCAATACAATAATAGGACACTTCAATACCCCACTTTCAACAATGGATAGATTATCCAGACAGAAAATAAATAAAGAAACAGTGAACTTGAACAACACTATAGACCAAGACCAAATAAACCTAACAGACATATACACAGAACATTCCATCCCACAACAGAATACACATCCTTTTCATGTGCACATGGAACATTCTCCAGAAAGATGATATGGTAGGCCACAAAGCAAGTCTTAACAAATTTGTGAAGACTTTTCCAATCACAATGGTATGAACCTGGACATTAACAACAGAAAGAAAACTGGAAAATTCGCAAATATGTGGAAATTAAATAACACACTCCTAAATAATCAATGGGTCAAAGAAAAACTCAAAATCAAGAAGTACCTTGAGAAAAATGAAAATGGAAACACAATATACTCAAAACTTATGAAACGCAGCAAAAGCAGTTCTGAGAGGGAAGTTTATAGCAACAAACGCCTACATTATGAAAATAGAAAGATCGCAAATAAACAACCTAATTTCACACCTCACGGAACTAGAAAAAGAACAAAACCCAAAGTTATAAGAAAGGAATTAATAAATATCAGAGCAGAAATAAACGAAAAACAAGAAAAACCATATAGAACTTCAATGAAACAAAGAGTTGTGTTTCTCATCTAAAATGGGTTGCTATGAGAATTAAATGATACTTAGATGCAAAGCATGAGGCATACAATTGTAATACTTGAAAAATGTTCACAATGGCTGCATCCAAGCCCCCTGGTCTACATATGCAGAGAAGTCAACTACACATAAAATCTCCCCTGGTGAAGGGAAGAAACGAAAACCCACATGGAGAAGACAAAAATGCTGGGTAGCTGGGTACCAGCCACAGGGCCCTGGCCCGTGTGCTCAGGCAAAGTTGATTCCACTGCAGCCCCAGGAGAGGCCATCTACTCTGCAAGAAAACCAACCTTCTAATCTGGCATTCTAGAGGGTCACATGTGAATCACCCCAATGTCAGAGCATGGGCTCGGCTAGAGAGAGGCCTGTTTCAAAGGAGAAAGAAAATGGGGAAAGTTTTCAGGAATGTCTGTGTATCATTCTTGGGCTCCTTCGTCCACCTCTTCTTGGCTTGTGGAGAGACAGGTCCTCTCTAGAAGTTCCACAGGGCACAGAGCTTAGGGTCCTCCAGTGCCCAACCCTTGTCTGATCACCCTCAACTTGGTACTTAACATACAACTTTCTCAAATTGCTCTCTAGTGGTTATGTGTACATCGCGTCAATCAACAAGACTGTGCACACCTTGAAGCAGGTTCACGGCCCTTTTGTAACCTGATGTCCCTGCCTCTCCCAAAGCTGACAGCCACAATATATTTGGTAATAGAATTGAATACTTTACCCCCTGTATTGAGCAATAATGAGGAATGGTAGAAAAATGCATTCAGGGTATCAACAACAAAAAGGCAACATTTTGCAAAACAATGGGTTTTTGCAAAACAAAGAGAATTTCACAAAAATACATTTAGATATGGAGCCACATTTTCTAAATGTGAATCATTGTGAGGAAAGGGGTTTAAAAATAATAACAGGGGCTATAATTTATATGAGTATTCAGCATGGTCCATGTGCTGTGGCAAGCACCATGAGAAAACTGTGCAATTTGTGAAGACATTTCTGCACAAAAAATGCAGGTGGTGGTGAAGTAGATAGAGTAAAATGTGAAAGTCACTCCTTCACATCACCCCCAAACCATTCCGATAACTTGACTTTCAACATTTTGTGGTGCATTGAAATATAGAAGTTTAGTATATCATCTTCTCTTTTATGACTTCCTGCATTGATAGTCTTCTTTGAGGAGGCCTCTCTACCCTAGATGATAAAAATATTGTATTTTTTTCAAATATTCCACAGATTTCTTTTTTATGTTTCAGCTATTTATCCCATCTGGAATTTCTTTTTGTGTAGGATTCAAGATAGGATTTAACTTTATACCTTTTTTGTCTAAAGTTTTAGCTAATTATTTCAATAAAATTTCCTAAACAGATTGTCCTTTATCCTCCAGTTTTGAAACACTTCATTTCCATACATGAAATTTTCTGCCATATATGGGCCTAGTTGGGATTCGCTACTCTGTTCCATGGGTCTATGTGTCGGTTCCTATACCACACTGTTTTAACTACTTGAGCTTTAAAGTGCAGTTTGCTGTCTGGTTTACCCCTCTCCATTGTTACTATTTTTCAAAAATTTCTTAGCTGTTCACTCACTTTTCCCCTTTCAAAATGCAACTTAGTTTGTCTATTCAAATTCCAAATGATTTGAAATTGCATTTATTTATAGAAAGGAAAGGAAGATAGCAGAATCCGGTATTTTTAAAACAATGTCTGCAGAGTCCATTTACTAGTTATAAGAACTCTGATTATAGATACATGATCTGAACAACTGTTCTTTAGTTAAGGATGCAGTAAATTCAGGTGGCCCCCCCATTAAAAAGCAAACAACTAATTCACATAGACAGCCCGAGTGGTCAGCTTTGAATCTCAGAGTGAATCTCTATGCTATGATCAGCATCCATAAGTTTTCAATTAAGGTTATAAAATCCAAGAAGGTTTCCCTTAAACATTATTTTTATCAGATCATAAATCAAAAGTATACAGAGGTTACAAATTCAGACATTCCCATCATATAATTATTTCAAATCATTCTCTTCTATAGTACCCCTTTTCCATTCTAACCTGAATTTCAGAGTATTGTGTTTATGATATAACTATATCTCTTGGCACAGATATCACAAAATTATTACCACAGACACTTAGTGGAACAAGTCCAAATTTAAACTAAAAACAGTACTTAAAAAGAGATTGTAAATTCTGGCA
>NW_012139858.1:2895455-2897053 GCF_000956105.1 Propithecus coquereli
AACAAAAAAAGAAAAAATTCAGTACATGAATGAAAAATTCACTAAAGAGATAGATAATATAGGATGAAATGTAACAGAACTTCCAGAAATGAAAGAGTCATTTAGGGAGTATCAAAATACAGTGGAAAGTTTTAAAAGACTAGACCAAGGAGAAGAAAGAATTTCAGAGCTTGATGACAAAGCTTTCAAATTAACCCAGTCAGCCAGAAACAAAGAAAAAGAATCAAGAATCTCCTCTCTGAGAAATAAGGGATTATGTGAGATGAACAAATATAAGAATCATAGGTATCCCTGAGGGAGAAGAAAAAGCAAAAAGCATGGAAAACCTATTTGAGAGAATATTGGAAGAAAACTTCCCTGGTATTGGCAGAGATACAGACATCTAGAAACAAGAAAGTCAGCAAACACTTGGAAGATTCAAGGCCAATAGGATATCACCAAGACACATAGTCATCAGTCTGGCCAAAGTCAAAGTGAAGGAGAAAAAATCCTACAAGCTGCAAAACAAAAGCATCAAGTAACTTACAAAGGAAAACCTATCAGACTAACAGCAGACTTCTCAGCAGAAATCTTACAAACCAGAAGGGATTGCAATCCCATTTTTAGTCTTCTTAAACAGAATAAATGCTCACCAAGAATTCTGCATCTTGCAAAACTAAGTTTCATAAATGAAAGAGAAATAAGTCTTCCCAGAGAAGCAAACTCTAGGAGAATTTGTCTCCACCAGACCTGCCCTACAAGAAATGCTTAAAAGTGCTCTATACATGGCACAGATCAATATCTACCCATCTAAAACACCCAAATGTTAAAACTCACAGCTCTTATAAAACAGTAACAAAGGAGAAAACAATGCAACTAGGCAACAATCAACATGATCACCAGAACATATCAATACTAACATTGAATATAAATGGTCTTAATGCCCTACTTAAAAGATATAGATTGGCTGAATGGATAAAAACACACAATCCAAGTACATGCTGTCTCCAAGAAACCCATTTAACTCACAAAGATTCGATTCTCATAAACTCAAGGTAAAGGGGTGGAAAAAAATATTCCATGCAAATGGAAACCAAAAGTGGGCAGGAGTAGTTATTCTTATATCAGATAAAATAGATTTTAAATAAAAAATAGTACACAAAAAAGAAAGAGAAAGAAAAAGATGGTCCTTATAAATGATAAAGGTATCAATTCAACAAGAAGATATGACAATCCTAAATATATATGTACCTAACACAGGAGCTCCCAGATTCATAAATCAAATTCTACTAGATCTAAGGAAAGAAATAAATGGCAACATCATAATAACTGGGTACTTCAACACTCCACTGACAAAACTAGACAGATCATTGAGGCAGAAAATCAACAGAGAAACACCAGACTTAAATGAGACTCTATGACAAATGGACCTAACAGACATTTACAGAACATTTTACCCAAAACCTACAGAAAATATATTCTTCTCAGCACATGGGACATTTTCCAAGATTGGTCATATGTTAGGCCACCAAAACAGATCTCAGCAAATTTAGAAAAATCAAAATCATACCATGTACCTTCTCAGACCATGATGGAATAAAACTAGAAATCAATTCTAA
>NW_012139858.1:2897103-2899045 GCF_000956105.1 Propithecus coquereli
AGGCTGAGGCAGAAGGATTGCTTGAGCCCAGGAGTTTGAGGTTGCTGTGAGCTAGGCTGATGCCATGGCACTCACTCTAGCCCGGGCAACAAAGCGAGACTCTGTTTCAAAAAAAAAAAAAAGAAATACTACATTCAGCAGTGAAAATTGCATGTATTGATACATGCAATAACATGAATGACTCTGAAATGCATTATGCTAAGTGAAAGAACATTCACATGGCTACATACTGTATGATTCTGCTATGGTCTGAATGTTGGTGCTTTCCGCAAATTCATATGTTGAAACTAAATCCCCAACTAGAGATAATATTAAGAGGCGGGGACTTTGACAGGTGATTAGGTTATGAGGGTGTATCCTTGGTGAATGGGATTTAGTACCCTTGTATAAGAATACTGAGGGATATTTTTTATCCCTTCCACCACGTGAGGATGCAGCAAAGTGGCATCGTCTATGAGTAACAGGGCCCTCACCAGACACTGAATCTGCAGGTGTACTGATCTTGGACTTGCCAGGCTCCAGAACTGTAAGCAATAAATTTTTGTTATTTATAAATCACCTAGTCTAAGGTATTTTATATTTTATTATAGCAGCCCAAATGGACTAAGACAGATTCCATTTACATGACATTCTGAAAAGGCAATATAATAGGAACAGAGTACATGTATCAGTGGTTGCCAAAGGATGGGAGTAAGGGGAGGGATTGACTACAGTGGGCACTTTTAGGGTGATAGTTTGGTTCTCTGTCTTGAGTGTAGTGGTAATTCACGAGACTTTACAGACTTTGTCAGAATTTATAGACTGGTAAAGTTAGAAAGGTCTTTTTTTAGTTTCTTACTTATGTTAGCATAGTATCTCAATTTTGTACTGTAAGTATACTCCATTTAATATTTCTGGAATTGGGAAAAATTTATTATGCTGAAGAATATAAGCAAATTAAGAAGGGACCAAGATAGTGGGTGAGCAGCAGCCTGCACATGCTGCTCTTGTGAAGATGATCAAAAGTGGTCAGGAGATATTTACCTTCAGATCGCTCATCTAGAAGAGAGCATTGGGAATCAACAGGGAGGTGATGGGAGGTACCTAAAGTGAAGGAGAGGGAAGTAGGGCAACCCGTTTGGCAGGATTGGAGGTACATGGAGAAGACAACCACATGTGTGGAAGGGATAGAGGAGAAAACCTTGGGGCTCTACACTTCCCCTGCAGACATAGCAATATAAGCTGTGGGAGGGACCCTCTACCGCAGCAGGACTCTGGTATGAAACAGGGAGCTGACTGGAGACTATGCAGTAGCACTGCTCTGGAGAGAAAGCACATGGGGGTCGTGCCAGTTCCTGACCCCTGCATGCTGCAGCTGGTGTCATTTTGAGGCTCAAGACCCAGAACACTGCATCTATCTAGGGGTCAGATCCATTGCTGTCACCTCCACACTGCACCTGCTGGGCCAAAGAAGCAAGGAAGCCAGACCCTCTCACATACACCCCACCACCGAGGGACCCCAGGCAGAGCAGATACCGACAGACCTAGTGCCTGTTGCTGCCCCCTGGCTGGCCTTGTCCAACCACAGCTGCCATGAGACCTGGGCAGAGCATGTGGCCATGGCACCTGGCTCCTGCTGATGCCACCTGGGTTAGCCCTGCCACCAAAAACCTGAGCAGGATGAATATTCACACTGCCACTGCTGCCACTAGACCTGGGCAGAGCAAACGCTCAGGCTGCTGTGCGCCAACTGTTGTCAACCACCTGCCAAAAGCCTGCCAACCACCTGCCATGTACCAACTGCCTGCAGCATGGCTGCCACACCCCACATGCCTGTGGAATGGGGAGACACAGGAGAGCAGCAATGTTAATGGCTCATAGTGCATCTGCCCCTCTCCTGCCTCATCAATCTCCCCCAGTAGGACTCAACATGCTATCCAGGGACTTCTCCCTCTTCACTGAG
>NW_012139858.1:2901175-2956347 GCF_000956105.1 Propithecus coquereli
AATACAAACGATTGACAAAATGAAAAGTTGGTTCTTTGAAATGATAAACAAAATTGATGACCACTAGGCTAGATTAATCAGAAATAGAAGAGAAAGGATTCAAGCAAGCTCAATCATAAATGAAAGAAGAAGATATTACAACCTGTACCATAGAAATTCAAAATATCATTTGAGACTACTACGAACACATCTACCTACACAAACTAGAAACCCTAGAGGAAATGGATAAATTTGTGGAAACACACAACTTCCAAGCTTGAATCAGGAAGGAATAGAAATCCTGAACAGATCGATAATGACTAGCAAGATTGAAACAATAATAAAAAAATCTTCCAACAAAATAAAGCCCAGGACCAGATAGATTCACAGCTGAATTTCACCAGAACTACAGAGAGGAACTGGTAGCTATTCTGCTGATACTGTTCCATAATATCAAGAAGAAGGGAACCCTCCCTATCCAATTCTACGGAGCCATTATCACCCTGATACCAAAACCAGGAAAGGACACAACAAAAGAAGAAAACTACAGACCAATATCCCTCATGAACATAGATGCAAAAATCTTTGACAAAATACTAGCAAACTGAATCCAACAACACATCAAAAAGATAATTAATCATGATAAAGTAGGTTTCATCTTATGGATGCAAGGATGGTTCAACAAATCCAAATCAATAAATGTGATCCACCACATAAACAGAATTAAAAACAAAGACCATATGATCATCTCAATAGATGCAGAAAAAGCATGTAATAAAATCCAACACTCCTTCATGATAACCCTCAACAAACTAGGCATAGAAGGAACATATGTCAAAATAATAAAAGCCACATATGACAAACACACAGCTAACATCATACTGAATGGGGAAAAGTTGAAAGCATTCCCCCTAAGAACTGGAATAAGACAAGGGTGCTCACTGTCACCACTTCTATTCAACATAGTACTGGAAGTCCTAGCCAGAACAATCTAGCAAGAAGAAGAAATAAAAGGCATCCAAATCAGGAAAGAGGAGGTCAAACTATTCCTGTTTACCAATGATATGATCTCATATCTAGAAAACCCTAAGGACTCTACCAAAAGACTCCAAAGAATAAACAAATTCAGTAAGGTCTCAAGTTATAAAATCAACATACACAAATCAGTAGCATTTCTATATACTAATAACAGTAAAGCTGAGAGTCACATGAAGAATGCAATACCATTTACAATAGCTGCAAAGAAAATAAAATACCTAAGAATACAATTAACCAAGGAGGTGAAAGATCTCTACAAGGAGAACTACAAAACACCAATATTGAAAGAAACTGTAGATGACATAAACAAATGGAAAAACATCCCATACTCATGGATTGGAAGAATTAACACTGTTAAAATGTCCATAGTGCCCAAAGTGATTTACAGATTCTATGCAACTCCCATCAAAATACCAATATCATTTTTCACAGATTTAGAAAAAATAATTCTACACTTCATACAGAAGAACCAAAAACAGAGCCCTATAGCCAAAGCAATCCTAAGGAAAAAGAACAAATGTGGAGACATCACATTACCTGACTTCCAATTATACTATTAATACAAGGTCATAGTAACCAAAACAGCATGGTAGTGGTATAAAGGAAGACACACAGACCAATGAAACAGAACAGTGAACTCAGAAATAAAGCCATATAGCTATAACTAAGTGATTTTTGACAAAGCAGATAAAAATATACACTGGAGAAAAGGATGCCCTATTCAACAAATGGTGCTGGGAAAACTGGATAGCCACATGTAGAAGAATGAAACTGGATCCCTATCTCTCACCATATACAAAAATTAATTAAAGATGAATTACAGACTTAAATGTAAGACCTGAAACCATAATAATTCTAGAAAAAACATAGGAAAAACTCTTCTGGGCATTAGCCTAGGCAAAGAATTTATGACTATGACCCCAAAATCAAATACAGCAACAACAAAAATAAGTGGGACTTAATAAAAAGTTTCTGCACAGCAAAGGAAATAATCAACAGAATAAATAGACAAGCTACAGAATGAGAGAAAATATTCACAAACTCTACATCTGACAAAGAACTAATATACATAATCTACAAAAAACTCAAATCAGCAAGAAAAAAACAAATAACCCCATAAATAGTGAGTGAGGCCAGGTGCAGTGGCTCACGCCTATAATCCTAGCACTCTGTGAGGCCAAGGGGGGACAATCGCTTGAGGTCAGAAGTTCGAGACCAGCCTGAGCAAGAGTGAGACCCCATCTCTACAAAAAATACAAAAATTAGCCAGGTGTGGTGGTGCACGCCTATGGTCTCAGCTACTTAGGAGGCTGAGGCAGAACTGCTTGAACCCAGGAGTTTGAGCTTGCAGTGAGCTATGATGATGTCACTGCACACTAGCCTGGGTGACAGAGAGAAACTCTGTCTCAAAAAAAAAAAAAAAAAAAAAAAAAGTTAGGGAAAGACATGAACAGGTTTTTTTCAAAAGAAGATAGACAAATGGTCAACAAACATGAAAATATGCTCAACATTGCTAATCATCAGGGACATGCAAATCAAAACCACAATGAGATACCACCATATCCCTGTCAGAATTGCTACTATTACAAAATCAAAAAATAATAGAAGTTTGTGCAGATTCAGTGAAAAGAGAACGCTATACACCATTGGTGGGAATGTGAACTAGTACACCAGCTATGGAAAACAGTATGGAGATTCCTCATAGAACTGAAAGTAGACCTACCATTTGATCCAGCAATCCCACTTCCGTGAATCTTTATCGTGGCACAATTCCTAACTCCAAAGATATGGAATCAAACTAAGTGTTCATCAATTGAGAAGTGGATAAAGAAAATGTGGTGTGTGTATATGTATATATACACCATGGAGTACTATTTAGCTATAAAAACGAATGAAATAGTGTCTTTTGCAGAAATTTGGATAAAACTGGAGACGATTATCCTAAGTGAAGTTCTCGGGAATGGAAAAGCAAATACCACATATTCTCACTTACAAGTGGGAGCTAAATGAGGAATATATAAGGTCATACAGTGGTGTAATGGACATCGGAAACCAAGAAGGGGAAGGGGGAAGGATAAAAATCTACCTATCAGGTACAATGTACACTATTCTGGAGATGGGTACACTAAAAACCCCGAGTTCAGCATTATAGATTATATAATTTATCCATGTAACAAAACACTTACACCCCCTAAATGTATTGAAATTTAAAAACCCAGCACAAACATTTTTTCATGTTTACTGACCATTTGTTTTTCTCTTCTGTTAATTTCTTATTCCCATTTGCCTATTGGAGTATTTATCTTTTTCTCATTGTCTTGTAAGTTTCCTTTATAAATTAAGCTTACAATACTTTTAATTCATCAAAAAAAGAACATAAGCCAATTATATCTTAATAAACTTGACTTAAAATATTAATAAAAAATACTCTTGCAAACCAAACCCTCACCCTGTCTTCCATCCATCAACAACACATCAGTTATTTATTTTCTCATGTATGGTGATCCACTTAATGGAAACAAAGTATATAAAAACTAAATTTTCCTCATTGGTTAGAGCTCTTCATTTTGCCAGCGACATAGAACTCATTTTCTCAGTCCTTCCACAGAGCCGTGGGGAGATTCTTTCAAGTGAATCAAGTCAACAGAGTATAATGCTGGTGCCAGGATGGTGGCCCCAGGCTTACAGATCAGACTCTGATCCCACAGGATATTTTAAAAGAGTCTCACATAGCTTCAGGCAAAACCTGTGGGTTTTCATGGACAGTCAACTTAATTTCCTGACAGAGCCAACTACAAAGGCACTGCAATCTTTGACTGCATTAAGAGAAGTAAACTGTCCACATTACCAGAGGAGGTGATAATCCTGTTCTGGATCAGATCACGTGTAGAAGATTCAACTCATTTCCAGCAGTACAATTTTAAGATGGCAATGCTCTCTTAGCATGAACAGCTGAAGCGCTACGGGTGCTTAGCCGGGAAAAGACAGTATGGGGGGAGGATGGTGTGTGGGGGGAATGTGACAGTTTTATACACAAATCTATAATCGATTACATGAAGAAGGGGGTAGATCACTGCAGGGCAGCACAGGATATAGAAGTAGTACCAATGAGAAAAAGATGAAGGGCAGAAGATATTTGGCTTCATAAAATAAAAACTTTCCAAACACCTAGCACTGCCCCTCAATGGAATGGTTACCTTCTGAGGCAGGGAGGCCACCAGGGAAGCTTTAAACTTGGTAGGGGGCTGGGTGAAAGGACTAATGTCAAGAGAAATGACCACAGTCAGCCAAGCACACCAAGCCTGAGAGGGTGGGGCGTCAAGGACAGACCCTGAAGGAGACAGAAAGACATGGACCCATAGAAAGATGGTGGAGAGAGAGGAGACAAACCTCTCCAACTTGTTTTACCTGTGTGGTAGGTACCTATCCAGCACCCTTGGAGTCACCCTCTGGAGTAGGGGGAAGCCCTGTCATGTGAAAGGTGATAGAGAAGAAACATCTATTCTCTCCAACTCCTGGCCTCAGGCGATCCTCCCGCCCAGGCCTCTCAAAGTGCTGGGATTACAGACATGAGCCACCACGCCCAACATCCATGTTCTCTCCCTACTCTCAGGCACTAGTCTGCAGGTGCATGACTCAGATTTGCTCACTGGAAGACCTGGCCTGGCATTCTGGGTCATGAGGAAGGTACGTGAAGGCACAAGGATAGATAAAGGCTAGCAGAGGAGTCAGGTAATGGTGGCGGTGGCAGTCGTGGTATCCTCAGCAGACGATTCCTATGCCTTGACCTTGGACATGTCCTTGGCTACCTATTCTCCCTGGTTTTTGTCCTTTCTCTTAAGCCCAGACCTTGACACTTCCATTGGCTTCTTTGAACTTCCCAGTGTTCTGTTGCTAAATTTGCTTTCTGCTTTAAATGTACCAGAATTGTTTTCTGTTGTTTGTTAGGATTGCACAGATTGAAGAAGCGGGTTTTAAGTGCTATCTTACATCGTCCTTGGGTCATACACGAGGATGAAATTCCTAGGAAACTGCATAGTTCCTCAGGTTGCTTGCACTTGAACTTCTAAAAATCAATGAGGTACTCTACCCTATTTCTCCCCCTACCCCCAATTGCTTCCAAGATTCTGAAATAAGAAGCCTGGGGTGGAGATGAGTGGAAGCCAGACACTTCCTTTTACAAAAGTTGTCCAGGTAATTCTAATGTGGACTCTCAGCAGTCTGGCATTTGGTAATAGGTTTCTAAGCAAAGGAAAATGACCAAAACCATTTAATACAATTGGTCTATATTACTAAAGTCCTTTCAATCTCCTCTTTTTCCTTTCAGATTAAATCTGACCTACCTGTCAGTGTCTACAAGATGAATCTCCTCCCCTACTCTTACTCCTCGTTAGCACGCAGCTAACCTGGAGGGCACTACCTCATCCCCCCCACGCCCCTGCCTCTACCCTGTACTTTTACTCTCTGGGATGTACTTTCTATTCTCTCTACCTACACAGATTCTACTAACACATTAAGGCTCAATTTAAGAACAGCCTCTCTCATGAACTCTTTCCAAACCATTCCAACCAGGATCGTTCACAGAATCATAGTATCTCAGAGCCGGAAGCACCCTCTGGGAAGCACGTCGCATTTACAGCATGTCATTAAATCACATACTCCTTTAATTAGAATTAATGTCTGATGTTTTACATAAAGTTTCTGTTTTTATTCTTTGTCTCTCCAAATCTATACATTTTCTGTAAGCAACTCCATGGAGATGCAGTTCGTGCTTAGTATCATTAATGTTAATTACCACAGACCGAGTCCCATCATTCTCAAGCTGTATCATTTCCTGGGAGAAAAACAAAGCTTTATCCTTTCTAGGGATATCTAGTTTTTGGAACAGTTGCAGAAGCTTTTTACAGATATTAAAATCTGTCTGGTTCTTAATCTAGTCTGGAACACAGGGTCAAAAACCCTGCCATTCTCAAAATGACAAATCTTGAAGCATTTTCACCACCCAGAGTAGCAAAAGAGACATGCTCTTGCCTTTGAGCAGACAGAAAACATCCTCTGACTTACACGTACCAACTCGCTCACCCAAACAATTCCTGGCTCTGGAGCGTAGCTGGAAAGCAGCCACAAAAAGGGCAGAGGGTGTGAAATGATTCACTAATGGGCCATTAGAGCTACTTTAATCAGGAAATTCAGAAGTAATGTCTTTCTATGGGAATCCTGATTCCTCCCATACCCACCCAAGTAGGCTTTCATTGGGTTATAATAGAATAAAGTATTTCTCCCACCTGTAGTGATTCTATTTGGAGCCACTTAGCAGACATGTAAAGTCTTTGGGGGTAATATAATAATATTGATGGTGACGAGACCATCTTAAAATTATGTAACGCTTGGTACTTTCTTTCCCAAAGCCCTTCACATACATCGTATCATTTGATTTTCACATCAGCTTTGTAAGGGAGGTAGTGCTTATTTTACAGATGGGGAAGTTGAGGCATTGCAGGGTGAAGCGGTCTAATGAAGACGTGGGGGACCCTGGGCATTCCAGAGGCCTCTGCCTGTCAGATATGGAAGCATCAGGATGGTTGATGTCACTCATATTTTAATCTAGAGCTGAGGGAGGATGCCTGGGTTGAATTTGTTCCCATACCCTGTATATATGGGCATTTGATTATGGACAATCTAACGCAACACCCCAGAAATAAGGCCCCTGGGGCTTAGAATAGTGGATCTAGTCAAGACGCAGGGAATATATACTGGGTATGGTCTTTGTACATTAACCCAGTAGTGTCCACACCGTTCAGTCCTGCTCCCCCCAGGGCCGGTCGGCCAGTTCATTCTCGAAGCCTTTGTTTCCTCCATAAAACCAGGGCTCTGGGTCTGGGATAACAGGTCTACAGTGGTAGTTCCTAAATTTGGCTGATTAAAAGAATAATCTGGAGAATCTTTCATTTGAAGAAAAAAATAATAGAGACTGCTTTGTAAGATGACACTTGTTCATTAAAAATTTAAGCAAAAAAGAAAAGCACAAATAAGAAAAGAGACCTCCAATTCACCCATCACCATTGGTGGCAAGTCAGCAGTGCCACAAAAACATTCCGAAAGAGCTGGCTACAACCCAAGGGATGCCTCTCCTCCTGAGGAATGTTTTACAAATAAGACTCTAGACCCCAGCCAGACCTGTGGGATGGGTCCAGCAATCTGCATTTCATAAAGTGCCTCTTGTGAGGCAGCCTGTTCACAGCATGGTTTTGGGAACCAGGGATGTAGATAATTAACAGGGCGCCTCCTGTGGAGACTGGTACAAAGCAGCACATGCGTCAGGAAGAACTCTTCCAGCCATGAGGTGCTGCTTGTGCTTCCTCTTATAGGGAGTTGGCCTTGAGAGTAGAAATAGTAAGAAAAAGTTTAAAAAAAAAAAAAAAAGAAAAGAAAAGAAAAGAAAAAAGAAAGAATGGGAAGAGTAGAAACAGTAAGGACCACCCTACAATGGCTGTGCACCTGCCCCCATCTGCGTGCACATCTCCTTCCAGACAATCCACAAACGGGTGGGTGAGTGAGGAGACCCAGAAACACCTGGATCCAGTCCGGGGAGGAGATGTGGTCTCAGGCAGGGTCTGGCAGAACACCTGGGGGTTCCCACATAGAGGAGAGAACCAGGAAAAGAAAACGGTGAGCCCTTTACTAAAGACAGAGAATTCTGGTGCGATTCTTCAGCCCCATATATGAACAAGGACACTGAGTCTAGATTCCTGGGACATTCCTTAAGACTTATTCTAGGTAAAGTCCTTATACCCAGCCACCTCTCCCCTCGGAAGATAAGACTGAGAGGGCAGTAACACATCTGTCCCCCAGAAGGATCCCTCTTTCACCAGGAGTCAATAAGCTGGGTTTGGAAGGCTCAATGTCAGTCTCCTGGGAGTGTGATTAGCATGAGTCAGTCTCTAGGCAGCTGACAGCCCATGACAAACAGACAAAATTGGATTTCTGGACATCAGCGGCCACCCCGTGAAGCCTCCAGCTGGCCATATGACATAAGTGATTTGACCAAGGCCAAAGCACACTGTTAGGAGATAGCTGGTCAGGACTGGGGCTCTGGAGCTATTTATTAAAAAGAGCTGCCTGGGCCATGGAGGTTCAGGCACATTTTCCTCCTCATCCTCTGCCAAAGGACCTTTCTCTAACTTGCAAGTATCTACGAAAATCTTACAAAGATATAGAACTTGCATTATCTAATGACACACTTAATAAATCACCCTTCAGGAAAGAAGAAAGCCATATATACAACGCTTCTCATCACACAGCATCTGGTCCACACACACAATCGGGAAGCAGATGTTAATCTGTTGCCTTCCGCGCTGGCCGGGCTGAGGGAATCGGCTGCAGGCAGCTGCCGCGCTCTGCTCACAGCTCACCTGGTGCACACCAAGCCCACAGCTGCAGCAGCTTCCCAGGGAGCACATGCCATGCAGTCACCTGGGGAGACATGTGCACACTCTGCCACCCCACCCTTCACCTTGGCAGTCTCTCCCAGGGCCTGAGCTTCCACCCAATTAACTTCCCAACCTGGCAGTTACTCTGAGCTCCAAACGAGGGAATGTGTACACTTTAAAGCAGGTGAAGTCTGCGTTTGGGGATTTTCCCACATTTCCCCTCCTAGAACATCTCTTCCCACAATGAAGTGTTACAATAGTTAAGCTATTACCTACAACTGGTATCTATCGAAATTACGGGAAGTGAGTTTGGAAAACACAGGCCTTCGTTTGGATTGCTATAGGCTACGATTTGTTAGAGAAGAAGAGGTCTCAGGCCCCACCCCAGACAGACTGAGTTTTATTAAGAGCCCCAGGTGATTCACAGGCTAGAACATACTGTGCTGTCCTGGGTAAATATTTTTTCCCTGGTAAATGAAGATCTAAGTAAATATCAAGTGGCAGCCTTTAAGATAGGGTTTCTCTCTCTATTTTTGTGCCATAGATTTCTCTGGCTATCTGGCAAAGTCTCAAAATAATATTTTTAAATGCATAAAAAAATTAGGTTATATTAAGTATGAATGTCCGATTTCCTTAAGTATTAAGTTTGACAGTTGATATCTCTGACATTTTGACACTTGTTTTATTTTTATTGTGAAGGTACATCCTCATTCTTTCAAACATGCAGTTTGGCTTGTGATTATCTTTCAAATTTTTTTACAGCAATTTTTGTGAAACCATGGATAAGGCAAAAATTCGAGTTATTTTCTAATATGAGTCCGGTTGTGGAACCAATGCAGCACAGACAGCTTGAAATATCAACAAAGTGTTTGGGAAGGATGTGGCTAATGAACGCACAGTACATCAATGGTTGAGAAGCTCTGTTCTGGTGATTTTAATCTTGAAAACGAGCCACGTCGGTGACCTGAGACCAAGGTGGAATAATGATGACCTGAAAGCCATAGTGGAAGTGAATCCATCTCAACCTACACGTGGATTAGCAGCAAGGTTTGATGTTACTATTCCAACAATATTGGACCATTTGAAACAAATGGGTGAGGTAAAGAAGCTGGATAGATGGGTTCCGCATGAATTAAAAGTGCATCAGCAACACATAAATGCACATATAAGAATAACATCTATTGGATGTTGGGCAGGGGGGAGGAGGAGGGAGCAGGAGGGAGGAGGGGACGGGTATTTGCATACACAAAGAGTGCAATGAGCACCACCCAAAGGATGGACATATTTGAAACTTGGACTTGGGGGGGGCAAGGGCAACATACATAACCTAAACATCTGTACCCCCATAATATGCTGAAATAAAAAAAAAAAAAAAAGAGCATCAGAAGAAAAATCGTCTCCAAGGTTGCCTTTCTTTGCTGTCATAACATAAAGGCGAACCATTTCCCCCATATTGTTACATGCAATGAAAATGGATTCTTTTTGACAATCACAAGCGTTCAACACAATGGTTGGATAAAGATGAAATGCCAAAACACAGTCCAAAACTCTTTATCAAAAAAAGCTAATGGTGGCCGGGCGCGGTGGCTCATGCCTGTAATCCTAGCTCTCTGGGAGGCTGAGGCGGGCAGATTGTTTGAGCTCAGGAGTTCGAAACCAGCCTGAGCAAGAGCGAGACCCTGTCTCTACTAAAAATAGAAAGAAATTAATTGGACAACTAAAAATATATAGAAAAATTAGCCGGGCATGATGGTGCATGCCTGTAGTCCCAGCTACTCGGGAGGCTGAGGCAAGAGGATTGCTTGAGCCCAGGAGTTTGAGGTTTCTGTGAGCTAGGCCGATGCCACGGCACTCACTCTAGCTCGGGCAAAAGAGTGAGACTCTGTCTCCAAAAAAAAAAAAAAAAAGCTAATGGTGTCTGTTTGGTGGTCCAGTGCTGGTGTTATCCACCACAGCTTCATGATTACAGTGGATGTCTACTGCAACCAATTGGTTGAAATAATCAGGATGCTTGCGATGAAGCAGCTGAGATTGGTCAATAGAGACAGGCCAATCCTACTGCAAGACAACACTTGACCACATGTCGCACAAACAATGTTGCTCAAACTACAGAGGCTGGACTTGGAAACTCTCTGTCATTCACTGTATTCACCAGACCTTGCACCAACTGACTACCACTTCTTTCAGTCTTTGGACCCCTTGTTGCAAGGAAAAATATTCAATTCTCAACAAGCTGTGGAAAACACCTTTTGCAATTTCATCACCACTAGCTCTCCAGGCTTCTTTCCTGCTAGCATAATAAGCAAACTATGGTTAAGATGGCAAAACTGTGTCTATAGTTTAGGCACATATTTTAATTATACTGCTTCTTGTTTAAGATACAATAAACTAAACTTTTGATTTGAAATCAAACATTTCATATTTAATGTCCTAATACATAGGATTAACAAAGAAAACCAATTATGTTGGAATACAATATCCTAAACATTTAAAAATGTATAATATAGTAACCTATGTGCTCTTCTGTTACATTAAATTTGAAGATCTAGCAACAAGTTTATTAGCTGACATTCTCAAAGTAGTAAGGAGCATAGATGATACTGGAAGATACCATCTTTTGCAAATAGTATGCATCATTTCTACTGGTGACCAAGGCATGGGGACTGCTGATACTGTTGTACTTTGTAGCCAACATACATTACTGAAGGAAATACTAAATTGGAGCTATATAGCACAGTCCCCCTGAAATATATTCATAGAATCCAGGTGAAGATAAAGAGATGCTTAAGAATCTTAAGCAAAAGGCATAAAGAGAATATCGTGCCTACATCTGTCTGTCTGATCTTAGTTTGAGCACAAGCTGATCAAATCACTCCCTTCTCTGATAGCTACTACGTTTGCCTTGTTGGCTTCTGTCCCGTGGCTTCCATGCACTTCGGTGTTTAATAAGTACTTGGGATCAAACCCTTTAGGTTGGATTCTAAATATTTCTGAAATAGATATGCCATGGTACATTCCGAACACCATTACCCAGGGTAACTAAAATCATCTCATTTCACAGGAAGCTGCCTTCTCTATCTGCGTAGGTACTTCCACACAAACATGAACTCCATACTAACACAAACCACTGACACGGAGTTCTTAACGGTTTCCCCTGCTCTGCCAGAGAGCCTGGGGCAGGCTCCCTGTCTCTTGGATCCTAAGCACCTTTTCAGGGTAGTTTTCTTGCCAAAAATAAGCAAAACTTCCCTCAGCCATGTCAACTGTGGTTCTCAAAATAAGATCCATTTTCAGGAAAAGCCAACATCGATTTGTCTCTGAATTTCAAAATGTACATCTAAGGCATCTAGACCACTCTGCAGGCGATTTTCTCCTCACACCGGCCAAAGTGCCATGAAAGCAAAATGGAACTGAACACATCAGCCTTGGGGAGTTCATCTGTCACTCGGTTCGAACTCTCTTGGAAAAGTCGCTACTACACCATGAGGCATTTCTCTAACAAAAACAAATCGTGTGAGCGTGTTTGGATCACGAGTTTATAAAAGAGAAGACAGACCTACAAATTGAGCCGCAGTCTCACATGAAGAGTTTTGCTCAAAAATAGTCATGTTTCCAGGTTCATGTGAGTGACACAAAATAACTGCGGCTGGCAGCTCTCTGCCTCCCTTGTGACACACACAGGACAACAGCACTCACGTTTAGCTTGTCTTTACCTAGGCTTGCTCTCCTGAAAAACAGATCTGTAAACCTTGCAGTCTGATCATACTATGATTAGTTAGTTGTATTATCTTCATGTAGTTCTCCTCCTATCCTGCTTCTGGGGCTAATAACCTAAGATATGGTCATAAGAAAGAAAATAGGTTAGAAGCAGAGGAAACCTCACAGGTTTGAGAGTCAACCTGTGGATAACAAGAGTCTATCACAGTCAGTCATATCAGAGTAAAACTGACCTTAAAAATCAGCACCATGGCCACATGCAGTGGCTCATGCCTGTAATCCCAGCACTTTGGGAGGCCAAGGCAACTTGAGGCCAAAGTTCGAGACCAGTCTCAGCAACATAGTGAGACCCCATCTCCATAAGAAATTAAAAAATTAGCCAGACATGGTGGTGAACACCCATAGTCCCAGCTGCTTGGGAGGCTGAGGCAGGAGGATTGCTTAGGCCCAGGACTTTGAGGTTGTAGTGAGCTATAATGATGCCACTGTACTCTAGTCTGGGCAACAGAGTGAGACCCTGTCTCAAAAAGTAAAAAATAAAAAATCAGCACTGTATTATTCAGGGATTTGACCTAGAATAATGATTAATTTGCAAGGTTTGATATCTTGGCTTTGAGACTGGTTAGGTTTTAGAGTAACCCAGAGGTTGCTTCTGGAGTAGATGAAGAATCCACAGAAGGAAAAACAGTACTGAAACTGATAGCAGATTCCCTCCCTATTCTGAAATTACAATGGCAACAAATGTAATTAATTAAGCCACTAGAAGAATACAGAAATGACTAATGTTTCTCCTATTATAATAGCTGACTCCACTCACTTTTAAGATGTTAACATTTCTGCTACCCTAATTAACTCAGTAAGAAAGTCTAAGCAGTCATAGGCATAAGAATGTCTAACGTCTCTGTGTTATGAAAAGAGCAGGGTTTCCATCACACAAAGTTTGGAGGGGCCAGTAGGACCCCATAAAATCCTCAAACATCAAGATATCCCCAAGTACATTTCTCAGCTTCAGTGTCTCATTCTCTTTTAACATTCTTTGACTCACTTGAGGGATAAACCAAAGACAAGCAAGTTCTAGCCTGTAAAAAGGATTGTGCAAAGGACTTAGCTTTACAAATCCAAACTGCATCCTTTATTTCTACCACCTTCTTTCCTGCAGCACTTAGAAGTAATTTTCTGTTTCCCCTCCAGGTCTTTATTGCTCCCCTGCCAAAACTATCATGCATCTGTTATAATAAAATACCTGTGATGTTTTCCAAAGCCAGCAGCTTACTGCCAAAAGTCAACCCTCTACTCCACAGGCAGTTGTCATCTGGGAACTTAAGTCAGAGTGTTGCAAGCTGACAGCAAAGGTGGAATTTGGTAAGTCAAAGACAGTGTTCCTTGGAAGACAGACCCTCCTCTTGCTGATGGAGTCAGCCAGCAGTAGAAAATAGGAAAACTTTTGCCAAAGGGGCAGAAATGAGAGCAAAAGGAAGAGTAAAGGGTCGCTAGTCCATTGAGGGCACCATGATGAATTCTGGGATTCATGCCTTTCAAATGGAGGTCAACTATGCTACCTCTGAACTGCCCCTCACTCACCTCATGGCGCAAGGGCTCCCATTTGTGTAGAAAGAATTCTAAATTGTTCACTGCAGAACCACTTTTTGGGAGGTGAGGGTGGAGAGGAGAGTTTGTTAGAATGTATGAGTTTTGTTAAAAGGGGCAAGTCTTGGGAAACTATAACGTGTAAACAGAAAGCCACTTTTCTGCCATTTAAAGGGCGTAACCTGCACCCATGTTCTGCCCCCTCCGTCGTCTGAGCAATTGCACTGAAACAGAGGCTTTTTACCAAATTCATTCTCAAGGGCCACTTTGTGCCTCCCTCAGATTTACCTTACTCTGCCAATTCCCAACTTGGTTTCCATCTGTTAATTTGGAAAGAAAATCAGTGTTGAAACTAGAAAGGCAAAGAGATGATCCCAGCGTATCTCGCTTTAAGCCTACCTGATAGCCTCTAAACCCTGAAATTACCCAAAATACAGACTATGAGTTCATCCTTTATCAAAAAAAGTCACTTTTGGTCCCTCTAAGTGCTACATTCCTCTGGTGCATGTAAAATATAATTGGACTGATTCTTCAGGGAGAGATCATGAAAGAAAAGGCAGATCTAGAGTCCCAGGTCAACTGCTGTCATGGCCTGACTCATGGCACATAGACCTTGTATCTCAGCTGAGACTGGGAGTTCACGAGGTGCCCTACTGAGGCCATGTGTGGAGTCCCAGTGTGGCTGTGCGCCCACGCACACCTGGATTTAACAAACGAAGGCAACTTGCAGCACATGGGCTGGCAGGGGATGACAAAGTCAACAGAAGAGCTCAAAGTGGAACACACTCTGCCTCCTCCTCCTCCTCTGCCACATGCAGCAGGTGCCACGTCAATGGAGGGAAGATGTTGTCATCTTGTTCCCTGGCCACTAAGGAGAAGGCAGAGCTCCAGTCAGGACCTCCACAATATGAGGAATCTTGGGCTACATCCCTGGAACCCACTGCAGGAAATGTATAGAAATCATGTTTGGAAGTGAGAGAGTATGCTTCCCAAAGTTCTTACAAGAGACACAACATGTATATAAACACAAAGTCACACAAAGGGATCCCCTGCCGGCCACTGCACAAGTTTTCTCTAATTGAGAACAACTGCTGTTTTGCTGGGCTGCTCCTCTTGTCTCGGTTTACACACTTTTGCAGATATATCCCTACATCTAGCTCCATCTCTCATCCTGTTCACCATTAGGAAGAAGCTGATAAACAGATGTCAGATTTTGGCCCTGTTTCGATAGCCAAAGGGAGGGGGCAGATGCTCCAGCTTTGAACACTCAGCCCCACCAACACTGTATAAATGAGCTGGCCCACTGAGTGCTGTTCTTGCCTTGTATACCATTTTAGTGACTGGACTTTGCCTGGTGGTTTCTGTCTCTTTATGGGTGAGCTTGGTTGTATGGCTCAGAAGCGAAAGGTCCCTCCTGTTACCTTGAGATACCAGGTAGTTTTAGAACTCTGACACACAGGGCCAACTCATGCACAGGAAGAGGTTACTCAGCCTGCAATCATGGCCTTCTGGGAACCCAAAGCCGACCCTTCACCCCAGAGCCCGCTCCATTGAATCTGGCCACACGGTGCCACTCCCTCTTGGGCAAGCTTGATAAATTCCCTCACGTGCTGTGATTCCTAACTGCCCCTCGCCTGAGGAGCCTGGTTGGCTTCCAGCTGAGTTTCAGCAATTACGCAAATCAGGTTTCTGACTGTGTCTGAAATTCCAGTGCATACAGGAACAGCAGGTTGCTTAATCTGTAAATTCAGAGCCAACCCCATTTCTAAATACGAAGCTCCCATGGTAGATTGAAGGACCCACCCTCCCAAGTTCTGACAACCTGACCTGTCACGTGTACAGACGCCATCTTGTTTTCCAGGCTCTGCCTCCCATGGGGTGCCGTACTCGTCATACTTTCATCCTTCCTCACTTGTTTTCACCTGTCAAACTAGCTCCACCCCCATTCTTCTCTACTGACAGCATTCAATTTCCAAACACAGGAGGATAGATGGTTGAAACGTCCCAGAGAAAAAAATTTCATACCAGCCATTTTATATTCCTTAGTAAACTACAATCTCCTGTAAGAAGCTTTCCTATGTTTCTGCAACGGACAAAAAGCTACTTATAGAAGTCAGCTCCATAGCTAGGCCTGCAGTTTTGACACAAGTTAAACATGAACAAGGTCACCAGATTTTCCTCTTCCTTTATTAGAAATGACATTAACAATGAAATACTGTGCTGGGTAGAGGAGAACTGCATGTTCAGGGGTGAGGTTGGCGGGCCTACAGTAAGCTTTCTTAGAGAGCAATAAGGAAACACTGTTCTATGTATGAGAAAACATGATATCCGGCAAACTTTCTATCTTTTTTTTTTATTATTACAAATAACATCTCTTTTTCAAAGTGGCAGCACCAAACACTTTCAAGTTGTGGAAATCTGGCCGGCATTCAGTCCATAAACGAAGAGAAAGGAGGAAGGGAGTGCTTTGGGTAAGTTAGCAGAGGTTTGGTCCCCACTGGGTCCTTTCAGTAGGGCACAGTCCACATGTGGCTGGTGTTGTAAATACCTGCACCAGCAGGTTCACAAACCAGGAGAGGGGGTGAAAATCCAACCATAGACACATAGTTCATCTGATATTTCTTTAACATTATTTGGACCCTGCAGAAATTCTTCAACTTCCTTACTCCTGAATCCACCCTTCTGGAGGCAATGGTGCCATTTAACGTGGACTAAGAAACTTGTTTCCTAAACAAGAGCCCATTCAAACTGTAAAGGACTTAATGAGCTGCATCAACCCACTGATCATGCTGCTCACGACTGATATTAAAAATCAACGGGTGGGCCAGCAAATGTTCTTTCTAAAGGATCAGATAGAAAATACTTTAGGCTTTGTGGGTCACATGTGTCTCTGTCCTTTAATCTTCTTTGTTTGTTTCTTCAGCCCTTTAAAATGTGAAACACATTCTTAGCTCCGGGGCCATACGAACAGGCCAGGGCAAGGTGGATTTGGCCCGTGGGCCACAGTTTGCTGACCCCTGACTCCTTCCAGAATGGACCTGGGAAGGAGCCTGTCCCTGCCAGCTTAGCTTAATTCATTGCAGCTTAATTCATTGCGCCTGGGACAGACCAGTCTGAAGGATGAGAGACAAAGGGGACCCCAACAGGTGGAGAGCAGGCAAAAAAGAGCCCAAGTCGAAGTGGGGAAGGGGAAGTTCCCTGAAAGACCACAGGAGGCGCTGTTCCTGCTCCCACAGAAAGCTTCTGTGGAATGCTGAGAAATCATACAGAGACTAGCAACAAGGTACAGGTTGTTGGCCTAAACACAGCCATCCCCCGGCCCTCCAGGACTAAAATGCAAAGCCACAAATCTCGGCCACCATAGCGTGAGGATGGCAGCCAGCCAGTACGCGTTACCAGAAGCAGCTCCCACATCTGTCTTCTCAGGCACACCCCTGTGGCTAACAGGGCATTCTCCAAAGCTCAACTCTAAGAGCTCCAGTATTCAGGCTGGAAAATTCTACTGAAACAAAGTTCCCTACCTACCTCCAACGTTCCCGCTCTCAGACTGACCACATGTACCATTTCTGACCCACCCCATGTCAGCCCAATTCCGCCACGCTCTGCCCACTTCATTCGGGGAACACCATGTCAGATCATCCCTGTGCCTATGAGAGGCAAAGCCTGGAAGTGATTGAGAAACCTAGGCTTGAGATCGTCTCCATTCTGTTCTGCTTCTCCTCTCACAAGCCCCAAACCTTGAAAACAGAAAAGAATGCTTCGAGATTCAGCTACAATCATGGGAAGCACAAATCAGTTTTTAAATCAGCCTCACGTGTGGCTGCAACCCATGGTCCCAGCCATTTACTTTCTACTTCTGAGTGCGAAACGTCGCTGTGCCAATTTCCAACCTTCGGCACTCCCCGCCACTCCGTGACAAATATTCAGGATTCACACTTCACTTTCACACTACGTTCAATTCCCTGACTTAGACGCTGAGCAGAGGCAGCCTGCCTTAATGGAGAAAACATTAGTGCATTCAGGCTTCGCTCTGGATCCCAGTCAATTTCTGGATATTTCACAGCTGTTACACAGCCGCCTCCTTTCTTACAAAAGCCCGCAAAAACCAGCGAGCACCTTGTTGGCTCTGAAACAGGAAAACACAGCAATGGTCAAGCCTGCAAATCAGTTTCTGCTCGACTTTCTTCAAAGTATTCTAAAACAGAGTGTCTGCAGTTCTTTTAGCATCTGCCAATTTTTAAGTTGGTTTTAACTTAAATGCTGCATGATTTTGTGTGACTATTTTTTTTTTTTTAAGCAACCTTCACAATAAAAACTATCATTTGGTCATCCAACCAGTAACTGAGAAAAATTCTTGATTGAGAAGATACCAGCACAATGCAGGCTAGGTCTGTTTCTTTATGTTAATACTATCCGCTCATTTCTCATATACTATTTTTTTTTAAAAAAAATAAATCTTTGGGAGACCTGTAAGTTGTGTTCAGAGAGAAAACGCAATTCTCTTTGGCGCTCAGGTCTCCCCCATACCTGCTTCATGAGCTGATCAGGTAAGTGTTCTCTTCTGTGCCTCAGCAGCTGCTTGCACAGGCCAGACTCCAAAGTTTGCTGCGCTTCATTTCCCTTCTCCATTCAGGTCTTTAAAGTCCTGGGTTATTAACGATCAACAAAAACTCGAGCTGCGCCAGTGCGTGCTCCGACTTCCTGCCAGCTCCTCATGCTCTGCTGAGCGGAGGAGCAGATTCTCTTTCTCTCTCCTCCCGGCTTCACCTCCTGAGCTGCAGGGCCCCACCCACCCTCAGCACTCAGATCATTTTTCATTTATGAGTGCATCCAGCTAAACTGTGTGTGTAAGAGAACGAGCCAACCCTTGCTCTGCCAGTGTACTGGAACCCGGCTGCTAAAAACGGCTTTAATTTTCCAGGAGTATGGGGAAGATCAGATCCCGGCAGAAGCCATCCGTGGCTTCCTCTGGCAGGTATCTGCAGATCAGCTCTTCCATCAGCAAAGGGCACACTCCTGGGCCATGGAGCTGCAACGGCTTCGTTACACGGACTGTAGGCTGCTGAGGTGGACTGAAGATTTCAGGCAGGAGACAACCAAAAATATATCAAAATGTGTACATCTCAGATATACCAAAAATGTGAAGCCAGGATGATCAGTCAAGAAACTTTCCACCCAGCGACCTAACACTTCACAATGAATTAAGCATGTTTTGCACTTATGAAAGGGCCAGGGATTTTTTTTTAATTGCATTCAAATGGGTATAAAAATCGAGAGTCAAATTGTTTTGTAATGAAATTTGTTGGTAAATAAAAGCTACTTCTCATGACAACACCAAATCCACAACTTTTCTAATCCAACTAAGCTCCCATCATGCACTGCAGACCAGTGCTAGCAAAAACAGGAGTTATCAGTCAGCCTTCAGAGCACTTAACCCGCTAGAATATCAGTAACTACAGAGATGATTTGATTTTTCTCTTTAAGATTTTTATCAGGAAATAGAACTTTTAAAAATAGGCTTCCCCAAACCAACACACTTATATCTTCTACTATGTATAAAATTTGCCTTATTTTTCAGTTGAAGCAAAAAGTGTCTTTCATGATCCAAAAACCAGGGACAGAAGTTTTGAAAACCCTTTGGTCTTTGCAGGAGGTATAAAAATTTACATACACGATTTAGACGGGAATGACATACTGTTATTACAATACTGACAAAGTCCTTTATCAGCTACACTTGTGAGAAACAAAAGGGGAGAGAACATCTTCTGCTTATTTGCAGCCATTCTCAGGTCATGTTTCTAGAAAGCCCAGAGGACTATTAAGCTTTAGGATTTTTGTTTGTCTTTTTAGTCTATTCATTTATTTTATGAATAGAATTTAACCAATATGGATTTTCCCCCCTGTGATCTTCATATTGTCATAACCTAGTTCCAATCACCATGGGAAATACTCCAATTTGAAATTTTTAAAAAATTTGCCACATATAAAAAAATTGATTTGAAACTCAGACTTGGGGGGGGGAAGGGCAACATATGTAACCTAAACATCTGTACCCCCATAATATACTGAAATAAAAAAAAAAATTGATGGCTTAGTGTCTGGACTTGAGCCAAGTATTTTTTGTGTTATTAGATGGTTAAAATGTCTCCTAAAAAAAAAATGCTATGCATTTTCACACGTGCCCCAAATGGGTTCTAGTCATCCTAAGGGCCCAACACAACATCCTTGGAAAGAAACAAAAAAGGTGATCTACCTTTTATAGATGAGACAGGGAAGACACAAAGCCACTGGTATGCATGGTGTTTCACTGACAGGGCAGAGAGTTGACAGGAGGATTAGTACTTAGTGTCTGAACCCAAGCAGGGAACCCCAGACTGTCCAAGTGTTCATACGCAGTACCAAAGCCTCGAGGTTGATCATGTGGGTGATTTCCTGGGACTCACCTTCCTAGTTCAGGAGAATTCAAACTAAGAAGAAAGAAGTCTGCTCTTTAAATATTTTAAGTAGGATAAAAAAAAAAGGAGATTAAAATTTTCTTGGCCCATAACCAAACTACAGTCCTAACAAGGTAGAATTTGCCTATAGAATATTCTCTCCAATATTAGTTTGAGACATCTGTCAAAAACCTATGGTAAAATCAGTTATTCTCTCTTTGTCCCATTTTCTCAACAAAGGGTGGATAATATCTAACACATAGCTTTGCTTTAAAGGGAAACGCTGTACATTTACCCACAAAACTAGCCACATAGCATGTGCTAGAAGTCAGCAAGTACACAGGCCACCTAACCATACAAGAGTTCCAGGAAGATGAGTCAAATTGCTCATGGTAGAAGTCTTGAGCTCTGCCTTCTTCTTGCCTACGTTGGTTCCTGGGCTTAGGAGACCACTGTGCCCTCACCCTCGAAGACCTGGGAGGGACCCTAAAGATCACTTAATTCTACCTTCTCATTGTGTGGATGTGGAAACACAGGCCCAGAGGGAGATGAGGAAACTTGCCAAGGTCACAGGGCACATCGGTGGAAGTACTGAGGTTAGAAAACATGGATCTTCCTGATTCAAATTCTAGGGCGGCACCAACACAAGACACATATCTTTACAGACAAGAACTCCAGGCAAGGGCTCAGTAATGGCTCTCCAGCTGGTCACAAAGCCCAGCCTAGGGACAGACCCAAGACTCTCCCAAGAGCAAAAGCAGAAGGGTAACAAAGGGAACATTAGAAGGGCAAGTAGCTAGGGAGTGATCCTAGCACACGCCAGCAGAGAAGGGGATCAACAATACTGCGAACGCCCAAGGACACCCTGAGAATATACCCAAAAGAACTGAAAGCAGAGCCCTAAAGGATGTTTGTTCACCTATGTTTGTTGCAGCGCCATTTACAATAGACAAGAGGTGGCAGCAACTCAAGTGTCCACTGATCGATGAATGGATAAACAAAATATCGTATATACATACAATGGAATACTATTTGGCTATAAAAAGGAAATTCTGACACATACTACAACATGGATGAATCTTGAAGAGACATAATGCTAAGTGAAATAAGTTGCAAAAGGACAAATATTATATGACTTTACTCATATGAGGTACTTAGAGTTGTCCAAGTCATAGGAACAGAAAGGAGAATGGTGGTTGCTGGGGGTTGCGGGGAGGAGGAATGGGAAGTCACTGTTTAATGGGTAGAGGGTCTGTTTTGCAAGATGATAAAAGGTCTGGAGATGGGTAGTGGTGATGGCTGCACAGCAGTGTCAATGTACTTAATGTCACAGAACTGTACTTAAATGGTGATAATGATAACTTTTATATTAAGCAAATTTTTAAAAAAGCCAATGGAACCTAGATTTTCTTGATAATTTCCTATTGGCCAGTTCTGTGGCTGTCACACTTCCTATTATTAAGGTCACAAAATGAAAAGACTATCACTTGCCATAAAGTAAAATTCATAAATGACCCTTGAAAACAGGAAGCACTAAAGTTTCCTCCTCCCCTTTCCTCATCTCCCAGTTAAAAATAACTCCTAGAAAGTTACGAAAGTAAACAAGGTGCTCGGGTTGTTTCCCTGTCCTATGATGGAAGAGGATGATGTTGATGCCGATGGGGACACCCTGCAGATTGTGCAAGCAGGGAGAGTCCTGGCCTGCAGCTCCCTCCCGACTTCTGCCATCGGTGCAGAGGGCTCAAAATCACCCGAGCAAGCCCTCGCCTCTCCCCCCATCAGGCACTCCTGGAGTTCACACCCTCTCGGCCTCACTCAACTCTGGCAGCGTATGCTGAAGCCATTATGCTTTTGGGTCCTTAACTGTATACAGATCTGTCTCTTAGCTGTCAAACCGTCCAGTTGGATGATAAGCCCGTGGTGGACAGAGCTGCCTCCAGCTCTCTGACTAGCTCTTCTCAGCCAGTTGGTGGGATCTGGAGGGACACCAGCTTCTCCCTGTCCCCCTCTGTCTCCTGTTTCCTGGATTAGGCCCTCTACTTCCACAGCTACAGCCACCAAGTAAGAGCCACCGACTCTTCAGTCTCTCTTCTGAGCTCAGCCTCAGATCTCCTGCCCAGCTCCGGTGGGGTGTCCTGCAGGCACCTCAAACTCAGCATGTCCCAAAATAAAACCCATTACTATGCTCTTCCTCAAACAGGTTCCTCCTCCTGTGTTTCCTCTTCCAATTAATGCCACCCCCCAGTCACTGCAAACGAGTCATCCTGGATTCCTCTCTCCCTTCCACATTAGGTGGGTACACCCTGTCAACTCCACTTCTTAAATTTCTCTCACCTGTCCTCTCTCTGCAATCATATTTTAGGGCCTTGACTCTAAATTGCTCTCATGTCCTCAGCTGTCTATCTTTCCCATCTATCCTGCACACAGAGGTATCCAGTGGCAAACACATATGATCTGCTTGAAATGCTCTAAGTTTCTCACAGCTCAAAGGATAAAGCCTAAACACTTTTGTACGGTGTCTAAGACTATTCTTGATTTAGCCCCAATGCCCAGATCATGAAACCCACACACAGACGTGCTTTCACGTACACCAATAATTCTCAACCAGGAAGACTCTTCCCCACAGGGGACGTTTAGCAATGTCTGCAGGCGTTGTCAGCTGTAGCAACTGGGACGGGTGGGGGCGTTACTACTGGCATCTAGTGGTAGAGGCTAGAGATGCGGATAAACATCTGAATATGAGAAAGCTCCCCGCAAACAAAGAATTATCTACAGCATGTGCCTTGTGGGTTTTTAGAATGTTATAATACACTGCATTTATTATGACCATGACTGCTTCCTGCTCTAGGGGCTGCAAGCATAAATGTTGACAGGATGCAGAAAATTAAATAAATAGGAGAGAAACAGGTTAGGCAAAAGCAATAGGAGGTGCTGGGACAGGAGCAGGCATGCCCTCTCCAATGCATTCAGATTCAAAATTCCAAACAGGGGCCAGGCGCAATGGGTGGTGGCTCATGCCTATAATCCTAGAGGCTGAGGAGGGAGGATTGCCTGAGGTTAGGAGTTTGAAACCAGCCTGAGCAAGAGTGAGACCTGGTCTCTACAAAAAAATAGCAAAATTAGCCAGCGGTATGAGCCTGTAGTCTCAGCTACTCAGGAGGCTGAGGCAGGAGGATCACTTGAGCCCAGGAGTTTGAAGTTGCAGTGAGCTATGATGATGCCACTGCACTCTAGCCTGGGTGACAGAGCGAGACCCTGTCTTAAAAAAAAATTCCAAAAACACTGAGCCGAATCCTGCAGCAAGGTAGGTTTCAGCTTCTACCAGGGTCCTAGGCTAGGTTGGAGGCTGTTCTCCTCTCTGGCACTTGTTTCACTGGAAGTGCCGGATCGATATTTATTGAAAAGTTTCCTCTTATATTTCCCTCCAGAGCCCAGCATACTTCTAAGTTCTAGCAAATAAATGGAAAAATAAGACAAAACTCCCATCATCTCAGATCCTTAATACAGTTTCACTGTCATTTTGAATTTTCTTTTCTTTATAATTTTTCTAATGAACTTAATCTAGTTTTTCTAAAAACACATTCTATATTTTGGGGAGATGCTCTATGGAAGAAGTTCTCCATGGTCAAGTAAGTTTGAGAAGCATTGTTTGCTAGGCTCTTCCTTTAACTGATGTGTTCAAATCTTTATCAAACAGTTCCCACCCCCACCTTTTTATAATGTAATTTATTGATATAAATTACTAGCGCTCTGAGGACTTTGAAACATACTCTCAAGCATTTTCCTTGGCCGTTTGACTTGTGCTCCCTTCCATACAGGGCACTCTTGGTCTAAGCTTCCATGTGTGCAGAGAGGTCCCAGCTCCCCCTCAGAGCCCATGTCTGAGGCAGAGACCTGTTCTCTCCTCCTCACAAATGCTCATCCTCATATCTTGTCTCCTCACCTCAATGAATGGAGGCATGTTGAAATGGCGAAGTTTTCTTCAGGAAAGAGCCATCCTGGGTAAGACAGAGGGAGGCAGTGAGGGTCTCGTGACGGAAAGGGGGTAACTGAACAGGAAGTGCACGTCGGTGTGCCCCAAGGGCCTGAGTGCTGGGCAAGGACACGTCTCTTAGGGCCACTGGATACTTCTGGCCAATTTTTCAGAATCAAAGTCCATGAATGAGGATTGGGTCAGTCCAACCAAAAAAATAAACATATTTCTTCCAGACATAGGTGGAGAAAAGGACCAATCACTTTTGGGTGAGGAAAGTCTAACTTCAGAGGGGCAAAAGGTCTTTATGACTTACATCAACACGCCTCTGACAACATCCTCCCAGAGGAAGCCGGGCCAGCCCACACCCTCACTTCAAGGCGTGGGCACCTCCCAGGCCCCCACCCCCAACCCCCAGCCCGCCCAGTCGTCATCTCAGTCCCTAGATGACCTCTCAGCCCCACTTTGTAGTCCAGCCTGTCAGTCAGTCCAATCGACCCTTTGAATTGGGGGTAGTTTCCTTTTTCATAGAAACGGACAACGGTTTTGGTTTTGGAAACTCAATCCAGCCCCACAGCACTTGAACTCCTCCCAGGAATCCTGCCGCAGATCTGAGGACCCCCAGGGACAGGCTCTGAGAGTCAGTGGCAACTCACTTTCTACTAGACAGGGGAACAAGTAATTTCCTGAGCCAATGTCACCAACCAATTTCAGCTCGAGAATTCTTACTAATGCCTATGAAGGCCGTGGGAGCTCTAGGATATCAATGTTTGTAAACATTCCTACAGACACTTCCCCAAAGCTTCAGAGTATGATCCCGCTGATGTCCATGACATCGGCTACCTCTCAAGACCAGAATCAGACAAATAAATTAACAAGAGTCTCCTCTAGGCACATATGCTGCGCAGACGAGAAACTATATGGGAGGAAAGACCCCACCACTACAACAACACACGAGAAACATGAAGCGATTAATACGAGCAGTGAGGGCTCCAGGATTTCCACAGGGAAGTGTCACCCTGGGCTACAGAATCGGGAGTGACTTCAGAAAAAGTAGGACTTCTCGGAAGCCTTAAAGGCTGTCGCTTGGTTTTGACATCTGCCCCACTTCCAGGCTTCTCCTCATCATAGATGAAAGCAAAGCGAGCTACTCCTCACGGTTACTGCACCTGGAGACAATTGTATTCTAGCTCAGCCCACCTGATTCGCAACGCAGAGCGAGCAGAACATGCCAAGTGGCAGGCGTGTTGAACAGGCATTCCAGAAAGGACTGCTGCCAGCCAGGTTTGGGTTCAGACGGCTGCCCACGCCACTTGGAGCACATGAACTGGACGAGCAGAACAAAGGCCACAGTCATGATTCCACTAAGACTCCACCCAAGGAAACAAAAACTGTGGGGAGAGTTTGGAAGCTCCAGTCCTTTATATTTTATTTTTACTGCACTGATACTGATACTGTCAAATAGTGGAAGTGCTGCCATTCATTTGGTTTTCAGAAACTTACGGTGATGTGAATGTTTACCACATAACGACTCCACTGAGCGTGGTGCATCTCATACACTGCACACAGTGGAGATGTGCACACCAGACGGGTAGGAAGCAGGAGACAGTTCTAGATGTTGTTCCCATTCAACAGGAGAATATGCTTGAATCCTGAGTCTGGACCTTGCCAAGGTGCTCAAGTGGTCCAGGGCAGTCACTGATGCCATGCTTCTCTAGGAACCTGTACAAAGTCTACATTCAACAAACATTCCACACCACCGTGACTCGGCTGCCAGTGCATTTTAGAAGGGCTGGTGAAATTTCTGCGAACTGAAATTCAGTGTTTTTAAGAGTAGTTTCTGGGGCTCGTCAACCCCTTCCCTCCCTGTCTCCTTCTGCTCTTCTGTAAGCTTAACAGTAGCAACGTTTAGTTCCCAGAGTTTTAAAAGTTTACTGCATCCAGGGTAATCCGGAGTGCAATTTCCAGATCTCAAAATAATGCCTCTTAAAAAAATAAAAAACCAGGCCCCTAAGCTTCCCAAATCTCCATTACGATTAAACATTATTAGAGTCTTTCTTATTCAAGTGGGGAAGGGTGGAGTCAGGCCCTTGGAGGAAGAAATCTATCAAAAACCACATTATTCTCAATGACATGTTTGGGCTCAGAGCTATACATGCAAGGTATTTCTCATCTTTACCACGAAGAATCTTCTCTTGGAATCCCATATGGTTCTGTAGTGGTAGGAACGTGACTCACAAAACCACAGCTTTTGGAAACACTGGCGAGGAAGTTGGGTCATAAATGGAAATTTCGTTCTATGAGCCTCCAAACAATCAGTTATTTGTTTTCCTCTTTTTCCCACAAGAAGAATTTCTCTAAATAATTGGAGGAGATTTCCCATGGGAATCAGGCAATGGTGACTTCTAGGTCTTAAACTTTATCTAAAACAGTTTAAAAACAAAAGACACAAGAATGTACCTGGCTGGCCTGAAACGGTGCAAATTCTGGCAATAAAGAACAGCCTCAAGGTGTGAAACTTCTAGTACCTTAGAGGCACATGGGCTGCTAGGTAGAGTCTCTCTGGTTTGTACGTAACCAGGAATGTGTGGCCCTCCCAGCACTGACCAATTAAAGCTTTAATTCTCACTACCTATGAAAGGAAGTTCGTGAAGGGCCTTCCTAATCTAAGTAGCAAGAATAATGTCAAACTCAGTAAGAAAATAAATTGGGTTCGAGAGCTTCAAAGATTATTTTAGCTACAACCATTTGTGCACAGTTCACAGGCAGATTTCAGAGTGCCGACGGAGGGCTAACCGCTTCAGAGAGCACCGCAGGCTGACAGCAGAGAACACCGAGAATTTTAAATCACAGATGGAGGAGGGCTGGGATTCAAATTCCCAACCAAATCAGGTCTGCCTGATTCTAAATCCTAAGTTCTTTCCTCTCTGGCCCCAGGTTTTTTTTTTTTTTTTTTTTCCAGCATATTATGGGGGTACAGATGTTTAGGTTGCGTGTGTTGCCCTTGCCCCCCTCCTCCCCCAAGTCCGAGCTTCAAGCATGTCCATCCCTCGGATGGTGCGCATCGCACTCTTTGTGTATGCATATCCCCATCCCCTCCTCCCCCTCCCCCCTGCCCAACATCCAATAGATGTTATTCTTATATGTAGCACCAGGCTTTTAAAGTGTCCCACTTGTCACAGAGGATCTAAGTGAGTCCTCTACAAAACCTCTTAAGGGGACAGCATACTTTGTGAAAAGGTGAGTGTGTGGATGTTTATAGTAGTTTTATCCATAATCGCCCAAACTTGGAAGCGACCAAGATGTCCTTCAGTAAGTGAATGGATAAATAAACTGTGGCACAGCAGACAATGGGGTACTGTGCAGTGCTAAAAAGAGATGAGCCATCTAGTAATGCGAAGACATGGAGGCAGCGGGGAGTGGTGGTGCGTGCCTGTCATCCCAGCTACCTGTGAGGCTGAGGTGGGAGGATCGCTTGAGTCCAGGAGTTGGAGACCAGTCTGGGAAACACAGTGAGATCTCATCTCAAAAATAAATAAATTTTAAAATTTATGAAAAAGAAAAGACATGGAGGAAACTTAAATGCATATTATTAATACTTAGTTGAAAGAAGTCAATCTGAAGGCGCTATATATTGTATGATTCCAACTTTATGACATTCTGGAAAAGGCAAAACTATGGAGGCAGTAAAAAGATCAGTGGTTGCCAGATGTTGGGGGGAAGGAGGGATGAACAGGCAGAGCATGGAGGATTCTTAGGGCAGTGGAACTATTCTGTACGATACTATTGATGGATACACGTCCATTATACATCTTTCCAAACCCACAGAATGTACAACACCAAGAGTGAACCCTAATGTTAAATATGGACTTTGGGTCATTAGGAAACGTCAATGTACGTTCATGAATTATAACAAATACACCACCGTGGTGGGGGATGCTGATAACGGTGGAGGCTGTGCCTGTGTGGGGGAAGGAGGTAGATGGGAAATCTCTATCTTTTGCTCAATTCTGCTGTGAACCTAAAACTGCTCTAAAAAAATAGCCTTGAGAGAGTGAGTGCGCACATGCTCAAGCTTCTGTGAGACAACGGTAGGGTTAAGGGCAGCATTTCTGGCTCACTAGCTGTGTGAATAATAAGTAAATATTTCTAAGCCTCAGTTTCCTCATCTGAAAACATGCAACGCACTTGCAGAGTTTTTGCTAAAATAGAGAATGTTTTAGATCGTCTCAGTGCTAGCCACAGACTGTGGTTATAGTGAGTCTCAAGTAAAACCTACTTGCTCCCCTTCCGTTCTTCACATTTCAGTTTCCTCTGTGCTGTTGTGGCTTATTTACATCCCTAACCAAATTATACATGGCTTGTCCTGGTTCCAAAAGTTCCCGGCTTCATTGAAAGTGACAAAGGGGAAACTGGGAAACGAAAACACAGTGCTCAGCGCACGGCAGTATTAAAAGACTCAGCAGTCAGCACTCAGTGGCTCCCAAAGGGGCTGCCAGCTTCAATCAGACCACTGGTTACTTGACAAGAGAAGGAAACAGGGAACCACACGCCACCCAGGATTTTCCTGGAAAAGATACACAAAACATCCACTCCGAGTTGCACTGAAAAACATCCTGGTCATCCTTCTGGGTAAGTGATGTCAACAAATTCTGGGCCTTCCACCTGGAAGGGAATGGCACTTTTCTTCTTAGGAATGGCAAGAGATTCATCTTTTTTATTTTGCAAATTATTTCCTGGTTAGGGATGAGTCAGGTCTTTCTTTTTTTTTGAGACAGGGTCTTGCTCTGTGGCCGGCTAGAGTGCAGTGGTGTCATCACAGCTCACTGCAACCTCAAACTCCTGGGCTGAAGCCATCCTCCTGCCTCAGCCTCCCTAGTAGCTGGAACTACAGGCTTGAGCCACAACACCTGGGTAATTTTTCTATTTTTAGTAGAGATGGGGTCTCATTCCTGCTCGGGCTGGTCTCGAACTCCTGGCCTCAAGTGATCCTCCTGCCTAGACCTCCAGAGTGCTAGGATTACAGGCGAGAGCCACCATGCACAGCCCTTGTTTTTTTTCTTTTTTCTTTTTTTTTGAGACAGAGTCTCACTCTTTTGCCCGGGCTAGAGTGAGTGCCGTGGTGTCAGCCTAGCTCACAGCAACCTCAAACTCCTGGCCTCAAGCGATCCTTCTGCCTCAGCCTCCCGAGTAGCTGGGACTACAGGCATGCGCCACCATGCCCGGCTAATTTCTCTATATATTTTTAGTTGTCCAATTAATTTCTTTGTATTTTTAGTAGAGACAGGGTCTCGCTCTTGCTCAGGCTGGTTTCGAACTCCTGAGCTCAAACAATACGCCCGCCTCGGCCTCCCAGAGAGCTAGGATTACAGGCGTGAGCCACCGCACCCGGCCTTGTTTTATTTTTATTTTTTTTTCTTTATTATTGATGAAGAAATGGGAGAAAAAAAAGAAGTGTAATTCCTAAAGCTACCCTAAAATTCAGAGGAGAAGCCCAAACTAGCCTGATTAGCTATACTGTTTAAAAAGAAAGGTTATCTCTGGGAGAGTCAGAACTCAGGAGAACCATGGGCATCTTTTTCTTTCCTTTCCATTTTCTGACTATAATATATCTCAAGGAAGAATTCTGAAATACCCAAAATAATGTCCATGTGTCATTTCCAGATGGTTCTTTCTCCATCTTAACATCCCAATCCTGGGAGCCCTTTGTACCCACCCTAGGTGGTTCCATTTTACATGTAGGGAGTTGACATTTCCAACTGAACGTGCCAGAGTCCTTTCACCCACCCAGCTCAATGCCTCTCCGTTTCCCATGGCCTTGCCTTTAGTCTCATGGGCACCTCTACTCTGAGCTCTTGGGAAACCCTCCCAGAATTTCTGTTATCTTTCTATATAGCCTCCAGTGGAAAAGGATTCTATTTTTTATTTCCTTGGAGACAAGTTTACAATATTCTCTACTCGGCCAAGTGTCAAATGCAATAATTGTCCCAATCCTATGGCTGCCAGAGTTTTCTGGATCCAATGCAAACTCCTGATTGTGGCCAACAAACCCTTCAACTGGCCGACCCCATTTTCCTTGCCAGCTCCACCCAACTTCCTCTATCTTTCATGGCAAGCTACTGTGTCTCCACCCTTGTTCAAGAGGTAGTGCCTTCATCAGCCTCCTGCTGCTCATGCTAGCGTGTGCTTCCCCCATCCGTACACAGTGCCATGCAGCTTATAAACAGTCACACACAAACTGGGCCTGCCATGGAGACAGTCAGCATAGGGTCCCTCAGTAAATGCTGACAGGTGTTGGTAGAAGACTCACACCTCTTCCTAAGTCACCATCAAGTAAACTTCCCCCATCAATCCTGTAGTCCCCTTCCTTTCCCAGACATCTGGACACTAAGTTTTATCTCTAGTTGAATGAAATGCTCTTGCTCAGGAGCTAGGTAAGTGATTTCTGCATTAGCACTTTGCAGATTTCAAGGTCTCCAAAGGGTTAGAATTAGTGAACACCCAGGGATTCTTAAAGAAAACAACTGGACACGTGCAAGGTCACAGACTTGCAAAAGTGACATTCAAACCAGAGGAAGCCATGCTCACTTCAGCAGCACATATACTAAAATTGGAATGATACAGAGAAGATTAGCATGGCCCCTGCGCAAGGATGACATGCAAATTCATGAAGCATTCCATATTTAAATTAAAAAAATAAAAATAAAAAAACAGAAGAAGCCCAGTCTAAAAATAGATGCACCTGAATTAGGACATCAGAAGGAATCAGAAAGGCACAATACTACCACACCTTGCTCACATGGCCTCTCTTGCTGGGCTGGGACAGCCGGTGGCCCAGGTATGAGGCAACACAGAGACGAACAGGCATACTCATTCACCTCTTGCTCAAAGGCAGTCAGGGGCCCAGTGGAAGCAGAAATCAGGCCTCTACACCTGACTGTGGGCACACAAAAGCACTCTCCCGGGGGGGGGGTGACCCCATTCTACACAACTACAACTGGAGTGGAAAAGCCAACCCTTGGATGCAGCCAGCTGTCTCTGAATGACACCCAGGGAGACTGGCCTGCTAGGGGCAGGGCAATCAAAGCCATCAACATAGACACCAACACCCCGTTCAGAGTGAATCAATGATGAAGGCTTTTTATTTTGTAAACACAGTGTTCTAAATCTAGAAAATGTGTACGAGAACAAACAAAATGGAAAAATAAATTCCAGCACAAAAAAAAGCCCAAACAGTTGTTTACCTTCCATGGATTTGGTCTTTAGACTTTAAGAGCATTTGCAACCAACAGGAGCACGCACGGGCCCTCATACCCCGCATTCTCTCTCCCACCACCCTCCCAACACACCAACCTCCCTCCCAAAACCGACCTCCAATAAATTCTCCTTAAAAACAAAGTGCTCCAAATAAAGGGTTTCTGAACAAAGCCCTGGTCTGAAGGTGCACTATAAAAAGGAAATTTTCCCCAGACAGAATGGAATGAGGACTAGGCTGTCTGCATACTTACTGGTCTACTTTTCAAAAACATATCTGAGAATAATATTGGTCTCTATGAAGGATAAATTGTTGAAAGAAAAAAAATTAACACACACAATCAGAATTGCCTTTCTCTCACATCCTTGCCCCTGAGTCTTTGAAACTTTCTGGCCTGCATACAGAGCAAATATAGGAGAGGCCTCTGGCCTCGGGGTTCGTTGCCTCTATGGGGAACCCCCCAGCACAGAAGGTCTGTAACTGGTTAACTGAGGAGTCTGAACAAAACCAGGGGGAGGCCCCGAGGCTGAATCTGACATAGTGAGGGCCCAGTGTACACGACACAGGCTCATCTTTTTCTTTGCCTGGACTTGATAACAGCAATCTAATAAAATCTGGTGATTTCAAGTGAAGGGTGTTTCCCCAATTAGAGTGTCAGCAACAGGAGGGTAGGTACCATCTGTTCCCAATGTTTCACCGCATCCCTGCACAATTGTGGAAACCTCTGACATCATTTTTTTTTTAATTAAATAAAGGTATTTGGCGAAGACCCCCTAGAGCTTCTAAAAGAAATAGAAATTCAACTCCAAAACTTTGCCTCTCTGATAGTAACGAGGTACATTTTCAGCACTTAAGGCTTTCCCTACATCCTACATTACTGAACGCAAACTCTGTATGCGCTAATCCCCGCCAGGCTCACTGTGAATATTTCATGGTGCCTCTTTTCCCTACAAGCACACGTCAGAATTCCTGAGGCTACTTCACCAGCTTTCCACGTCAATTCTGTGTTAAGAACTGGTCCTGTACACAGTGCAGCTTCAATTCCAATGGAATTCCTACTGGAACAAAAACCACCTTTGTCACTGAACTATTGCCTCTATGTCTACATCTAAGAAAATGGGATTAGCAATGGCACCAGATTTCACCCATTCTCATATTTACACTCGTCCTCTAACAATTTCAAAGTTGTCCCCTGAAACATGCACCATCTATTCATAAAATTTTCCTTTTCAAAAAGAGGTCTTCGTGTTAGGATCAGAATTGACATCACTGGGAATGACAATACAATAAACTTTTGTTACTAGTCATTTTAATACTAGTCATTTTAATTTAAAAAAATACTCCAAATTTTTAATGTTTTGGAGCTGCAAGGGCATGTGCCACCCGAACTGAGAATTTTACTAGCTTTTTAACGCTAAGTTCATCATACACTTTGTGGTTGGGTTGGTAGCCACTGAAGAGTTACAGACGTTGACATTCAGAGACAGGGAATGACATCTGGCTCCAGCTCTCAGCAGCACAGAGAGAATGCTGGAGGTGGGGGTGGGAGAAAGTATGGAGAACGATCCAATTAAAATGCAAATGTTCCTCTGCTTGTTGCTGCTAAATGAACCCTGAAGGAAAATTAATACATGTATTGCAAGCCCCTGGCAAAATCAAGACTTCAAGATAACTAGAAAAATGCAAACTAAAATCCTTCATGATGACTTTATTTGTAATACTGTGTAAAAGTTTTAAACCCTAGTCACAGTGAGCAAGGGTGTTCAAGGAATAGATTTGGTTTTCCCCCCACCCCAGCTGACCCACCCATCTTAAACTTTGATCTGCTTATTCACCAGATGATGTAAACCACCCACATAATCACCAAACTAAGAAAGTCAGAAACCCACATTGACAGCAAGAGCCAAGGGGGAATGGCCTCCCTCACCCAATGGAACTGTGGTTTCTAGAAAGGACGAGAAGTTAACGTTATAAAATTCATGCAAGACGCTATGTCCAGAGTTTGAGCATTTAATTCTTACAATAATGATTAGGATCTTAGAATTTATATATTTTTTTTCAATTTTACAGACTAGGTAACTAGTCAGAGATACGAATTCAATTTGCCTGAAGTTGCCCGGTTGACATGCATGCCATGGCTAAATCTTAGGTTCTTTCCCTTTCATGCTGTTCTTCTAACCAATATATTTTCTTCAAGTCTCCATTATTTTCAGAACTTGGGCCTATGCATGATGCTTTTCTCAAAAGCAATTGAAAAGCTATAGCCCAAAAGAAGGATATAATGTTTTTCTCACAAAGAATAAAGATGTTGGCTAGGAGCGGTGGTTCACGCCTGTAATCCTAGCACTTTGGGAAGCTGAGGCGGGAGGATCGCTTGAGGCCAGAAGTTGGAGACCAGCCTAAGCAAGAGTGAGACTTTATCTCTACAAAACTAGAAAAAAAATTAGCCAGGCGCCTGTAGTCCCAGCTACTTGGGAGGCTGAGGCAGGAGGATAGTTTCAGCCCAGGAGTTTGAGGGTGCAGTGAGCTATGGTGATGCCACTGCACTCTAGCCTGGGCAACAGAGTGAGACCCTATCCAAAAAAAAAAAAAAAAGGGTATAAAGATGCTAAACATTTGCTCAGTTGTCACTTTTGTTATCCTCCTCATGCTCAGGATGTGAGATGCAGCAGATAAAAGTCTGAATTTCAGAGAGAAAGCTACGAATGGAAGGTCATGTTCCTCACAGTATTAACTCCAACTAGTATACTGGACTTTGGGAGGCAGGTCCTCCATTAAAACAAAACGTAACTTCGGAAAATATCATCATGCTAGAGAGAAGCTTCCATGCAGTGAGTTTCCTTTGAGTAATTTTCTCACATAGGATCCCCGGATTAGTCGCACTGTTGGCCACACCAGCTACCGGAGAAGAAACAGAACAAGGTGAACTTTTTCGTGTGTGAATTGTGGGGTTTGGTTACACTCAGATGAGCACATAAGTGTCACTCAGCAGTTCATTCTGTATCCGCAAAGGCACAAGATATTGAGGCACAAATGCTACCCATCTGTTATGGTCTGAATGTTTGTGTCCCCCCAAAATTCATCCATTGAAATCCTAACCCCAAAGTGATGGTATTAGGAGGTGAGGCCTTTGGGAGGTGATTGGGTTATGGGGACAGAGCCCTCACGAATGGGATTAATGCCTTCTAAAAGAGGCCCCGGAGAGCTGCCTGGCGCCTTCCACTACATGAGGACACAGCGAGAAGGCTCTATCTGTGAACCAGAAAGCAGAGCCTCATCAGACACAGAATTTGCTGGTGCACTGATCTTGGACTTTGCACCTTCCACGCTTTGAGAAGTAAATTTCTGTTATTTATAAACCACCCGGTTTACAGTATTTGCTACAGCGGCCCGAATGGACTAAGACACCAGCTGATCTTTGTATAGTAGAGCCAAGGTAGGGGCTAGGAGAGTGGTGGTAGCAGAGGAGTTAAGTGTGGCAGACACTGTAAATTGGTCCACTCAATCCCTATCTAGCAGAAAATCTTTAAAAAACCACATTTTCCATATTCCCTTGCAGCCAGAGTGCAGGCACATGAGCTCTTTTCACCAGACACATCCCACTGTGACCTGGACATAGGAGTGATGGGGAGGCAAGGGCCACCCACTGTGACCCAGGCCCTCTGATGAGCACAGAGAGGAGGGATACAGCTCCGATGTTCCCTCCGGGAAGTCCTGGGGACTGCACAGTGAGCGGAGGCGGCATGGTTTTTCTGCTAGAACAGTCCATGGTGTGGTTTGGCTCTTTTCCGGGCTCTATAACATCCAAGCCTGATTCTTGGTCCTTCCCAGAAATTCTGTGAACCATCTAACTAACAACCTTTAATACATCCTTTTCTGCTTCAACTAGCTACAGGAATTTCTGTTGTTTGCAGCCAAAAGCCCTGCCAGACGCAGCAAAGAAGGAAGCAGAGAAATGAGAGGAAGCTGGAAGGGCTGTTGGAGCCAGCTGCCGTGGGCAATGCAGCGCCCACCTGCTGGAAGTCAGGGGCTTCTACATCCTGTGCTTTATGCCCAGCGAGGCCACGTGCTGTCAGCCACAGGGCACAAGCTTTGGAGGTGGCTGCACAGAGGCTGAAATCTCAACTCTACTGCCCAAGCTCTGTGTATATTGGGCTAGGCAAGTTTCTCATACTGTCAACCTGAATTTACTCATCTATAAAATTAGAATGATGGTACTTTCCTTATAGGGTTGCAGAGAGAATAAAACTAGGTAATATATGTAAACAGCCTAGGACACTGCCTAGTGACTAGTAGTTGTTTCAGAAATAGTACAACTATCCCGTCAAATCCTCACCAACTGATTTGACTTACACACCATATATGCCAAAATATAGGGTTATAGTTTTCTTCTCTAACATTAACCTCATGAAAGAAGAAGTTGTCTTATATTTGAGTCTGTACAAATTATATCATAAACCTCTCTTTCGATTAATTCGGATGATAAACTACTGTTTGGAGAAGACTATTGTCTCAGACCCAATCAATGGGAATTTTAGATGCTTAAGCAGAATTGGTTTAAAATAAAGGGGGAAAATCACTTTAATGTTAAATTTAACAATTATTCCTAGGGGAAATGATCTCACAGTCTTAAGTGCTGGATTTCCTGTAGCAGAGTAGTGTGGTGGTTAAAAGCAGGAACTCTGGAAGCTCCAAAGCTGGGTTTGAATCTTGGCTCTGCCTTTCATGAGCTATGTGACTTAGAGCAAGTAACTTGATCTCTCTGGACCTTAGTTCTCTCGGTAAAATGAGATAACAAAGGTATCTCACGAGGTTGCTCAGAATAAATGAGTTAATATATATATGTATATATAAAGCACCTAGACAGTGCTTAACACATAGCAAATATGTACATAAATGTAAGCTATTTTCAATTATAGAATGAAAGGAAGGGGGAACTGCACCACGGTTATGTGAACGGATACTTGTGGCCTTGGATAAAATGTCCAATGACAGCACCATGCATGGATATAAAAATTGCTGTCTTTCATTTAATAAAGAGGGAAGGGAAGGTAATATACCCTGAAAAACTGACTTGAGAGGACTCAAAATGTGGCTGTGAGTTTGAATAAATTTGCTTCACAAACTATATGAGTAGGAAAAGGAATATTCAAAATTAATATGTCATTTAAATTTTAAATGATTTTAAATATGTATGTGAATTAAATTAAATATTAGAGCTAGACATGAGTATTTCATGTATATCATGTATTTCATGTATATATTAGTAGTACACTGAATTGTATCTTATTAGTATACTAAATATACTATTTCATGTATATTTATGTTGGCCAAAAAGCCTTTTTCTGTAGACTTCTTGCTTATGTATGGGGCTTATATTCCACTATACATGGTAAAAGAAAATGTTCTTATTCTCATTTAAATCAGCATAGAAAATTCAAACTGATATCAAGAAGCATCTTAAACCACATGTTCCTACTCCCTAAATTAACGCTCTTATACTCCCATTTCTGATTTCTGCTTAGATTTCAAATAGAAATACGGATCGAACCAAAATAAAATAAAATAGAAGGAAACACAGAATATCTTGATGTGTCTTAAATATATAATCTTGAAAAGGGATAAAGATATTACCCAATTGTATTTACCTGACACCTTCTTTATGCCTTCATTTAATTAGAAGGGGGGTGAGGATTAAATAATAAAATCCAACTAAAACAAGATTTTCTTCATTCACATAGCGTGAAACATTAACGACAGAAAATATATTTCAGTGTCATCTCTCAACTACACTTCACTGGAAATGGGCAGATGAATTCAGCCTGATATTACAATACCATGTAGCTTTTAGTGGGTCTCTTGAAGGAAATGCACAGTAACATTGTAGGTGTACTGACTGGAGCCCTTATGTCGTCTGTGACTCTAAAGGAGAACTCAAAGGGTAATACCATGGACTCTGTCCCCACAAAATTCACATGTTGAAGCCCTAACCCCCCATGCAATGGTATTGGAGATGAGGCCTTTGGGATGTAATTAGGTTTAGATGAGGTCATGAGGGTGGGGCCCTCACAATGGGATTAGCACTCTCACATGAAGAGACATTAGAAGGCTTGCTTTCTCTCTCTCTACCAGCCAGGAAAAGAGCCCTCACCAGACACCAACCCTGCTGGTACTTTGATCTTGGACTTCCCAGCCTGCAGAACTGTGAGAAAATAAAGGTCTGTTATTTAAGCCAAGCACTCTATATTTTGCTATGGCAGCCTGAGTGAAACAATCAACCAGTATAATAAAATAGACTCTTATCTTTTTCTCAGTTCTCTTTATATGTGATTAGAAACTGGTGCTAACCAAGCATTCTACCCAGATTTAGGTACTTAGTAAAACTCTCAAAGTTTAGACATAACATTTAATCTAATTCTTATTGGATCTCAGACTATCAAAATGTGGAAAAGTAAGTCCAAACATTCTGTTCTGATATTGCAAGTAGACTTTTAATAGATTTCCCAAATCATTGATAAAAGCAAGGTAATTAGACATTGGTAACATGATGTATATTTTACTTGTGTGGTATCTCAGTTAAAATCACCTCAATTTCACACTTAGTATCACATACACACACTTAAAAACCAGGAAGAATCACTGAAGTTAGCCAAGAATTGGCAGGGGTCGGGGAGTGGGAGATGATATAAGATAGTGGAATGATGTTTAACTCTACCAAGGCGATGATAATAGGTAACAATAGACAAAGGTTCCCTACATTTCCAAAGTCCAGTGGCAAAGGTTATCAACTTCTAGCAGATCCACCATGGCCTCCAGGCTCTGAATGGGTTGTTCCAAGCCTTTCAAAATGAAATGTTACGTATCAGTGCTGCCAAAACTCGCCATCATCAGAAGGCATCCGATATCCGAATAAAGCCACGCTTCCCCGGAGAAGTTCTCAGTGGGGTGGTATAACTCTGTCCTGAAAAGATACATTTCTGACCAAGGAGAATATGCAGAGAGCCAGCATGAGGTTATATTTAATGTCATTTAACTAGGCATCTGCTGTATTGGAAAATGCAAACGTCTTCCAGTGGTGATCGAACTCAACCCCAGAGGGGAAAAATAAAGGCCAAGAACATGGAGGAAGATTCCATTAATTGGCTTAGTTTGAAAACAAAGAGAAGCACCCCCACTATCCTCAGGTTTGGGGTGCAGAAGGGGAAAAGAGATTATTGAACCACTTCAGCTTAAATTAGAACACATGGAAGGTAGTAGAAACGTGTGCTTTGCGCTTCACCAATTTCAAAAAAAGGAGAAAAGGACACTGATCAAAGCACACACTTACTCCCTTAGGTAAAAGCAGATTCACTTGCCATAATTTTATAAGCCAATAAAGGCTTGTTAAAGACAAGCAGTTTCTTAGATGTGCTGCTTCTTTTCTAATGTTTAATGATAACCTTAGCCTTATTCAGCATAATTGTGCCCAGAATTATTTATCTGTACCTTTCCAATAATATTCACTATTCACTACCTTGTGTTAAACTCATTAGACTCAAGTTTCCACATCTCAGCTACTAGGTTATGATAACAGCAATATTTATTGTTTTCTCAGGCAATATATTGGCATGTTTATAAATATTGGTTCATTTAAAATACCTAGGAAGACAAAGAGCTATTTTATTTTCTTGGCTTCAACCATGACCAGTCCTGCCCACAGCAAGCACCCATTACATGTTTGTTTTTTGAATGATTATTGACTAAACAAACTTTTCTTTGATTTTTAACATTTGTGGCTGATTTCATTAAGTTAACCTTCAGCAATTTGTAGATGTAGTAAGTTCTTATTAATAATTAAATTTATAGGAAATGGCATAACTCAATGTTGAATAAATATCTCAATAAAGACATATCGGTTATTATTTTGCTGATTTGGTTTGTATTTTGGCTCATTAAAACACACACTTGAAATAAATACATTGCTTTAAAATATTAAAAGAAGTATGTTTTTCACTAATTTGGAATGACTTTTTCTTTCTTATTCTTTTTAACCACTGGATTACATAATAATATTTCATTTTGACTTTTGAGTTGTAAGAGTTGTTTCGTTTTCTTCTGAATGCAAATCCCTTATCAGATGTATGATTTTCAAGTATTTCCTTCTATCCTTTTCACAAATGGTGCTGGAATAACTGGAAACACACCCAAAGGAATGAAGTTGGATCCCTTCCTCACACCATACACGAAAGTTAACACAAAATGGATCACAGAACTAAATATAGGAGCTAAAACTATAAAACTTTTAGGAGAAAATATAGGGCTAAATCTGCATGAACTTAGGCTATGCAAAGGCTTCTTAGATATGAAATCACAATTATAAGTGAGAAAATAATAAATGAGACTTAATCAAAATTAAAAACTTTTGGCCAGGCACGGGGGCTCATGCCTGTAATCCTAGCACTCTAGAAGGCCAAGGCAGGAGGATCTCTTGAGCTTAGGAGTTCGAGACCAGCCTGAGCAAGGGCGAGACCCCATCGCTCCTAAAAAAAGAAAAATTAGCTGGGCATGGTGGTGCATGTCTGTAGCCCCAGCTATTCAGGAGGCTGAGGCAGGAGGATAGCTGAAGCCTAGGAGTTTGAGGTTGCAGTGAGCTATGATGACACCACTGAGCTCTAGCCAGGGTGATAGAGTGAGATTCTGTCTCTAAAAAAAGCAAAAAACTTTTATGCTTTAAAGGATATTTAAAAGAAAATTTAAAAAGGCAAGCCACAGAATGGGTGAAAATATTTGCAAATCATACCTGATAAGGGAATTGTATCAAGAATATATGAAACAAACTAACATCTCAATAATAAACAGACAACCCAAGTGAAAAATAGGTTAAGGATTGGAACAGATGTTCCTCCAAAAAAGACATACAAATGAACAACAAGCACATGAGAAGATGCTCATCATTAGTCACCAGGGAAATGCAAATCAAAACCACAGTGAGAAACCACTTCATACCCATTAGAATAGCTATAGTAAAATAAAGACGGATAATAACAAGTGTCAATGAGAATGTGGAGAAACTGAACCCCTCATGCATTGCTGGTGGAAATGTAAAATAGCACAGCCACTCTGGAAAAGTTTAGCAGGTTTTTGAGATGTTAAACCTGGAATTACCATATAACCCAGTAATTCTATTCTCAGATATATAACCCAAGAGAAACCATATGTCCACATAAAAACTTATACATGAATGTTCACAGTAGCATTATTTATAATAGTCAAAACATAGAAACAGCCCAAATAGCCACCAACTAATGAACATATAAATAAAATATGGTATATCCATACATTGCACTATTACAATGATGAAAAGGAATGAAGTACTGACGCATGCTACAACATGGATGAATGATGAAAACATGCTAAGTGGAAGAAGCCAGTCACAGAAGACCACGTATTGTATGATTCCATTTATATGAAATGTCCAGAAAAGGAAATTTAGACAAAGTAAATTAGTGGTTGCCAGGAGCTGGGGAGGTGGGGGGAAAATGGGGAGTGACTGCTAATAGGTACAAGGTTTCTTTGGGGGGTGATAAAAATGTTCTAAAATTAGATAGCAGTGATGTTTGTAAAACTCTGTGAATATACTAAAAACCATTTAATTAATTGTACACTTTAAATGTGTGACATGTATAGTAATTTTATCTCAATATAGTTGTTTAAAAAAAAAAAAAACTCCCAGGAAGACGGATATGGGCCTGTGGATTCCCTAACACTACACATCCCTTCACCATGGTACTGAAAATTCATTGATGGAAAGTATTTACTTCTCATACCTGAAACGGGCAAAATCGAGATCCACTAAACTCACGTAAAGCCACCTATTTTTATAGTTATTAGCCTAAATGCAGATTTTAAATGCTTGGCGAGTAGAACGTCCTTAGAAAGGTCAGGTTTTGCCTCCAACTCCCTTCCCCCTTTTCTAAACTAGCAACACACTAGTGTTCAGGCAAAACTAGAAAATAATTATTTTTTTAAATAAGAGTAGTATTTGTCCAGGAAGATTTATGAAACTCACTTTTAGTAGAAAACTATTAAGTAAAATAATCTCTCCAAGGCAGCATTCCTGCAGGGGTTTCCCTTCTCCGCATCCCACCTCTCCACACAAATCTTGGGGCCCGGCAACAAATGACAACAAGCAAGTCTATGAAATAAGGAAACAAAAGCTCAGGGAAGTAAAAGTAGCTGTTCCTCAGGGTGATAATCAAGAGACACGGCTTCGGGACTTGTGGAGGCTCATGTATTCTTCTATCGGCTGCCGCCCAAGAAATAACTGAACAGCGTTTTACATGTGAAATCACCTAATTGTGGTCCCAGTCTCATTTCCTCTTGGCAGGACCTCACCTCCTCAGGCCAAGGCAGACAGATGCTCAACAAGAGAGTGTGAATGAAAGGCTGGCCAGACCCTGCGGGGGGGGGGGGCCCTCTGTCACTCCCCCTGACCCTTCTCAAGAGAGCAGACCCGGCCTCTGCTGGGCAGCATGGAGGAGATGCTCCTTTGCCTGTCCCCTTCAGGTAAGGAAGGCATCATCAGCAATAAACAGCGAGCTCTTTGCAATCTTGTCTACATGAGATGGCTTTCTAGACAGAAAGGGTGAGAGTCGGCAAATTCATAAATAAATCCAGCCGAGATCACATTTGTTTATGAGCATTTCCTAACTACCTAACGTGGTTGCAGGGCTATGAAAGGCTGGTGCACCGTGCTACCTACACCTCCCTGGAATCTGCAACTGAGAGAAGGAGCCGGAGGAGACACACGTGAGGATACACAACCATCCCTCCCAAATGCTCACCCTCTGCCATTCTCCAAATACTGGCAACATCATTTGCTATGAGCCACATGCCGGGTACCCTGTCAATGGCTTTACATGCATTCTTTCATTCTAGTCCAGCAACAAATCTGAGCAGGAGGCATAGTTATTCTCAGTTTACAGAAAAAACACTGAAGAACAGCAGTCTATTCAGGCTGCTAACACGTAACAATATAAACTGGGTAGCCTATAAATAATAGAAATTTATTTCTCACAGTTATGGGAAGTCCAAGATCAAGGCACCAGCAGATTCAGTGTCTGGTGAGGGCCACTTTCAAGTTCCTAGGGGATGTCTTCTAACTGTGTCCTCCCTTAGGCCTCCTTTATAAGGGCACTAGTCCCATTCATAAGGGCTCCACTTTCATGATCTAATCGCCTCCAAAAAGGCCCCTCACCCAATACCATCACCTTGGGGATTAGGATTTCAACATTGGAATGGGGGTGGGCACAAACATGCAGAGCACAGCAAACACACTCAGTGAAGATAAATAACTCGCCCAAGGCCACATAGCCAGCACGTGGTAGGATTGCAATGTACTGCCAGGACCTGGAAGCCAAATCACAGAAGACAGGAGATGCTGACCCCAAGACTGAACTGTCAGCAGGAAGCTGACCTACAGGGACAATGCTGTAAGTCCAGTGCTTTCCCTCTCGAAGAAAGAGGCTCCATCTACCCTAAGAGTGACCCATAAGTCATCCTGGGTGATCTGTCTAGAGGGTTCCAACACATTTGAAGGAAACTTTATACAGAGCTAGGAAAGGCTTGGCTGGGACGATGTTGATTCCGCAAGTTCTTAGTGTCTATGCTGTGTGTGCAGACATCTCTTTACCAGGTGAGAGGGGAGCAGAGTTCACACGGAGCAATGCACAGCAGAGGTACTGTGTCTCTGAGGACTGCCAAGTCCAGAGCTTACAGACAACCCAGGGTGGAAGGTGGGAGGCTCAGCTTCAAAGGGAAGGGCGGGAGAGCAGCTCTCAGAAAGGCTTTCTGCATTACGTCCCTGAAGCCCTCGCCTTCACTCAACGGCTTGGTCAGGAGCAACCTGGGAGTGCCAGCATTTTATTTAATCCATCACTTGTCCTTTGTCCCTGGAAACTGGCTAGAGGAGCCTAATTCAGCAATGCTCCTTCCTTCCACTGCAAAGGACTCACTGTCCCGAAGCCTTGGCTTTACATTGCATCTCCACTTCTATTGCTGGTCATACATTATGTACAGTTACCTGATAAACTGACAGAAGGAGACAATTCTACAGAAGCAAGCATGGCCCAACAGATGTGAGGTCAGCCAGGTCTGGATCCTACCATATCCTGTACTTTTCTTTGGTATGTTTCACATTACCCCATGCTTTTTTTGAGCATGATTCATTTGTGCGCATCACTAAACAAAATGCCCATAATACAGTCACCTCCAGGGAATGTCCACCCTCTAAAAATGAAGAGAAATGACACACATACACAACAATGGTCAAGCAAAAAGACACCTTATGTCGTTTGCACATTTCATAGGCGTCTCCTCTGCACTTTATTGTAATTTGTTGGTCTGGGGAACTTTTTGCATACTATTGCTCTATCTGCCCTTTCCCCGGAAAAAGAAAACATTTTCACACCAATGGAAGGCAGTCGATGATGCTGGGGGAACATCAGTAGTCTTGAGGTCAGTCACAATTGGAATCCAAGTGCAACTTCAGCAGTGATTCTTTTGAACACACTTCACTCTTGACTTACGTCTGAACGTCAGACAACATAAAGGACAAAGGGATTCTGGCAGGTGGCTGGGAAAGGACCACAGAGGATGGAGAGCAGCCTGAGCTGCCTGCAGACCCTGCAAGGGCAGGAACATGGTTTTCGTGTTGTGATAAGAGACACCCGAGGCTCGTTTTCCCAGAAATAACTTCCCCATCAGGCTGACACAGTCCTGGGCCCCTAAATTGCAAGGTGCCAGTTATTATATTTCATCGATTTAGGTATTATTTCTAAAAGGATTTTAAAATACAAACATGTTTCTGCGGGAGGAAAAAATATTTTAACCCTGTATTTTTCACACGAGTAATGTACAGATCCATTTTAAAGAAAAAAAAATCTTATCAGGCCCCACCATACATCCACAGATCTCATTAAAGTAATATTGACTAAAAAAAAATCTTATCAGGCCCCACCATACATCCACAGATCTCATTAAAGTAATATTGACTAAAAAAAAATCTTATCAGGCCCCACCATACATCCACAGATCTCATTAAAGTAATATTGACTTAATAAAATAAAATCTTATTGATCTAATCTTTCAGCTGTAAATTATTGCTGTAAAAGAGGGATTTTTTCTTAGTAATTGGTAAATATTTTTTAAAAATTACTGTAACAAACACAATTTTAATAATTCTTATGCATCTCTAAAAGATTCAGAAAACTTTGGGAAACATAACCTTAATCTAATAACAGTTTCTATGGATTTAATAAGCAGCCCCTAGCACAGGGCTTGGCACTTAGTAGGTGTTCAATAAACTTCTTTTAAGCAGATGAATTCTATTTGGGGAAAGGAGCTATATCAAGTCCAAGGCGTAAAACTGAGGTGAGGTGAGCAGGACTGGACTGAGGTGAGCAGGCCCCAACCAAGCAGCAGCAAACTGTGACCCTAGGCAGCTGGGTATAAAAAAGAACCACATGAGGATATCATGCAGGAATCTGATGAGTTAGGATGCGCTAACTCTGCCAACAGTTATCACCAGGAAACTAGCTGATGTGGACTCTCAAGTCCTTCCTCTGCCCCACGGCTGCCACACTGCCAATAGCACGCCCTGTGCCTAGAGCAGCGTAGCTATTTTTTACCTTTCTGTCACCATGCCTGGGAGGTGTCAGGAGGGTCAGGGACAAGTGTGGTCCAATGGAAGACAACAGGACGTGTAGTTAGCCAGTTCTGGATCCTACTGTCACCGAGTCTCTGACCCTGGGCACGTTTCTTAAATTACAACTTGTGGTCTCCTCATTAGCAAAAGGGAGCAAACAGCTGTCGTGCAGCGTGGTTAAGGGATTGCAGTGAGAATGTATGTAAAACCCCTGGCGCATCCCTGATGTTTAACAAAGCCAGCTCCCTAATAAAGTGGAAGACGGCGTCCTATAATCTACAACCACGAAGAAAGGAAAAGGCAAGGGTGGGAAAAGGCTTATGGCCAGTCCTCGATGCTCAGGCATAAACATACAGAGTCTTTTGGGTGGGGCAGAAGCAGACGGAAGTGAGGAAAGGAAAAGGTGGAGATGCCCCGTGAGGGAGTCATGCTTATTTTGTGGCAGAGTGACAAAAAGAGGAAGGGGATTTACAATATGTTCATGTGAGGTTCCGGAAGGAATTTAAAGGCATTCCGTCAGCTCAGGCAAACGAGAAAATCCTCTTTCTGACAAGTCCCAACAGAAGACAGTTGGTGAGCTAAAAGTAACTTGGTGTCTTACTCCATTTGGGCTGCTATAACAAAATACAAAAAACTTGCTGGCTTACGAGCAGCAGAAATTTCTCACAGTTCTGGAGGCTGGAAAGTCCTAGATCAAGGCACCAGCAGCATCTGGCAAGGGCCCTCTTCTAAGATGACCATCTTTTCCCTGTGTCCTCACATGGCGGAAAGGACAAGGGGTCTCTCCCTCAGGCCTCTCTTACAATGGCGCTAATCCCATTAATGGCACCACCCTCATGACCTAATCACCTCCCAAAGGACCCACCTCCTAATACCATCACCTTCAATATATGGATTTTAGGGGGACGTAAACAGTCAGCCCATTGCACTTGGCAAGAGAAAAGCTGGGCAAGATTGGGACGAGATTGAGAAAATGAGGGAATAATCATTTGAATAACATTTTGGTTCCCCTTCTGAGGCATTTTCTTCAACCGGCATTAAGGAATCACTGGGCTGAGGACAGAGCCAGACTTAGGACGTTATCTTTCAATCCCTCAGGTCATGCCAGCTCACTCCAAACTTAATTTTGGGCTATGGTAAAGCCAGAATAAAATGAAATCAGGATATGCTACAATTATAATCATGTTATTACAAGTGTGCATGCAGACAAGGGGCTGAAAGAGCTTGGAAAAGCAAAACAGGGTTGCTGTATATATTGGGTGGTAGGATTGAGGGGAATTTTCCCTTTAAAATTATTTTTAAAATTGTTATGATTTTATTAGTGTAACGCATAAAAGCTGGGAAGAGAAAGAACGAGTGAGGAGCAGCCCGATCTCGTTCCCGTCACTCAGCCCACAGCAGGAGAATGTGGACCGAGACCACTGCTGAAATCCACACTGCACCATGCCCAGCTTCCCACCTGGTCAACAGTTGGCCAGACAGGGGTACAGCCCAACACGTCCAGAGCATAGGGGAATGAAAGGCTGAAGATAAAGACTAAATTTCTTTTGGTCAAAACTTCAGTGCAAATTCCACTTCTACAGAGCACCCTGAACATGCACCATGCTGATCTCAGACTAGACCCAGAATTTTGGGTCTGTACAACTTCATGCTAACAAATGCCCAAACCAATTTTTTCCTAATGAGTTTGTGATTTTTAGTAACTCTGCAACACACAGGCACACTCATAGCCCTGCTGAGGAACTCAATGGTCCCCAGTATAAGGCGAATAGGGTAAGAACCTACACAGTGTGGTTTACACCTTACGACAGGCTTCGGACACAGCTGATCACATTTGCTCCACTGGAAGGTCACCTTACACCCATTAAAATCCATCACCCACATATTCAAGGTGATTTTGTTGTTGTTGTTTACACAAACCACCATCAATGGTGGGACTAAACGTAATGTGGATATAGAAGGATGACCCTCAGCGTACGTGGTCTTCACCAATACACGACCCAATCAATGCTGCACAAATAACCCCCACAGGGGCAAGGTCAAAAGGTCCTGGTTAGTGGATACCAGTTTAATAGTCTCAAGATTAATATGCCTCTTCGTGCCTCTAGAAACCCCCCACTCTCTCCGTTGCTCTTCCCTCTCTTGTTCATCCCATTGCGACACTCATGCTGTGAACTGCACGTGCTCACACACCTGTCTCCACCACCAGACGGGAGCTCCTCAAGAAACCAGGCCCCCAACTCAAGCACAGCTTGGCACACAGCTGACATCTGGCCTGCCCTGCTGTTCTTGGACCATCCTGGCTTAAAGTGGTTATCCTGGCATAACGATTAGTGCCCTCTTTCACTCTCAGAAGTGCCCTAGTGTGTGTGAAGAATCCTGTGACCACCCTATCAAGAAATGGCAAATAAATGCTGGCTCTTGGTTTCATGAGATTTGTTTCTAAGGTGGTGGCCCCATGACCCGCTGTGGTTACTGTGGGTGGGCAGGCACGGCAACGGGTGCGCAGGTAAAGATGGGTGGACAGACCCCAAGGAGTAGGTCATCCAGAAATTAGTTTTGTTGAGAATTTGAAAGCACAATGAGTAGCTTTGATGTGTCCCAGCAGATTTCTTAATCATCTCATCAGTCCTTTGACAGCAGTATCGATCTTCCTCTCCTCTGCTCCCGGAGCACACTGGTGTGGTCTCGGCACTGGGCGAGGCTGGCAATGGCTAGAACGTGCTGGTGGCAGTGGGGAAGCCACACTGGCATGAAACCCACATTAGGGTTATGGAGCATTGACAGCACTGGCAAGTGTTCACTGTCCCGATCCGGATTCCTCTGCCACCTGCTCTCTGCAGGTGACCCTAGGACATGGAAAAATCCCTGAGCTCTCCTGAAAGTCCTCAAGGAGGAGACAGAGCAGCAAGAATCAGAGGAGGAGAGGACAGAGCTGGAGTCAATTACAGCACTCGGTGTTGAGGGTTCTGGTTTACACAGCGGCAAGACGCGCTTATTACGGTTGCCAGAAGCACTGCTAAAATCAGGATTATCCAAGTGTGTGCCATTTGTCCTGGGGTCTGGCCTTTTTACAGCGTATTTAGGATAGGAAACTAGAACCACAAGTCTCCCCAGGTCCTTCCCCGCCTGTAATTGCCACAGACAGGGCCATGCAGAGGCGGCCAGTGGGGAGTGGAGTTACTCCACCTGTCTGGCCCATTTCCTCTGGTTCCAGAGAAACCCCTCCTTGGATTTAAGGGCCCAGAGGGATTGCCCAACTCTCGCTGCTCATTAAGCCTGTTTGATTTAAAAGAAGAAGATTAAATACACAGCCCACAGCCAAGATTCCAGATGTGGAGCAAGCCTTCCCTTTGTGGCTGGGTCCCCTGCTAAGTAGTACCACTAATTAACGTCTAAAGCTGGGCTCCGAGGGGCTGTAAGAGGTGGGAGTCAGGGCAGAAGGGGCCCTGGCTCTAGTCCCGGCCCGGCTGTTTTTACTAGTCCGTGATCTCAACCATTCACTTGGCTTCTCTGAATCTTGGTTTCTACATTTCTCCTGACCAGGAGTGGACTCTCTATCAAACCTCCATCCCTCACGAGCAGGCTGCGAAAATCAAAGGGGATTAACAGAGTTCTTTAGAAAAAGTATGAAAGCTCCTCAGAACTGCACTGTCTGACACAATACTCGCTCGCCATGCGCGGCTGTTTAAACTTAACGAAAATGAAAAATTCAGTTCTTCGGTCACACTCATCACGTTTCCCATGTGGCTAGTGGCTGCTGTACTGGCCACCTCAGGTAGAGAACACTGTCGTCATCTGGAAAGTTCTATTGGACAGCACTGCTCTAGAGCCTCTCTTGGATTTCCCTCCACAAAGATGGAAAAGAACACCCCAGCCTTGCGTGCTCCGGAGGGGACTGGTCCTCGTGTATTTGAATGCCTCCAAAGAGAGAAGTCCCTTACACTGACACCAGTGCCACAGCCACGCCCTCTTCCACACTCTTGAAAGAAAGCAGCAGAGTTTTTCTTCCCAACACATAAAACAACGTTGGCAAGTGAGGGACTTTTCTCCCACGGCTCCCACTGCCTTTATACTCAGATCGCCCTTTCAGGCCTAATCTCTTATTTACAAAGTCCTACTTTTAAGAAAATGCATTTTCAAACATTCTCTCAACAGGAGTGTTAGGTCTAAGCAAAGCCAAGGACCCGGACACCACAACCACTTCTTTTTCTGAACGCAACCAAAAAGTGGCCAACTTGAACTCTTTAACAAAAGGACACAACCCTGCCTGGGCCAAGTGTTAAAAGCATTCCAAAAGAAAATGGCCCAAAACAGAAGCTCCTCCCCTCCAATCTGTTCCTCATCTGTCTAAGGATTTATTGGCTCTTGCTGTAAATTAATCAATTGCCTAAAGAGAGTTAAAACCGCGGCTCCAATGTAAATACCTCTTGGTAACAATTCCTCAGTGTGACACTTCAGATTTCAAGTGGCTGGGTGGCCTTCCAAACGCCTCATTAAATGGCAACTTTATAGCATTAAGGGGAAAAAGGCTCTGGGATTTTCTGCACAAATGTATAAATCAATCCTTTCAAAGACAAACAATAGAACAACTCACGAAATGCGTGTCATTGGGAGACCTGGGGAGGAGGGTCAAACGCAAAGACTAAGGAGAAAGCGGAGGATACAGAGGCCGACTAAGCTTTTCCTGCCTTGGGGCATTAGGGTATCTTGACTCCAAACATGTCCGTCCTGTCCAACGCATGTTTATCCATCATCAGATGGGACCAGGCTCCCAGTGGTGAGATCCTAGGCCCTGTGTGTCATCCCAGACCGACTTCCTACCCCTCATGGCGTTTATCATAAAGACTCCCAAGTAGCAGGCAGTTAAAATCAGTCAAGTTTATGGACGTTTCTCAGTGAATGATTTAGCGTTAAGAAAAGCTACATCACCCACGGTTGGTGTTGACTACCCTCTGTGTTTTAAGGCAGCTACAGTAACGGCTGGAAAAGCACTCATTCTCCCCCTCCCCCACAATAATTTAACATGCCTCGTAGAGCACAAACCACCAAATTACCAGCTAAACCCACCAAAAGATCACTACCTCACAAATCCTAGGATAGGGTCCTGATCAACCTGACCCCATTTTCTTTTTAGAAAAGCTTCCATGGGCATTATCCACTCCACGTAAATTCCGCTGCTCTAAATGGCCTGAAACAGCTACACCCCTGGAACTCAGGATTGAAAAACAGGGTTGTTTCCCTCTGATGTGCCCCCAACCCCCCAGTGTGTGTTTGAAGTTAACAATGCAAAACGGCCCCCTCCCTACTCTCATGGCCTGTCCGCTAAGCAGCTTTTCAGAGTTTTGTGTGGCCCCCAGAAGGCCAATCCATTTTATTTTTCCTTCAGAAAAAGCTCTTCTTTAAAAAAACACATAAAATTGATGACAGAAACTAAAGAGGCGAACAATTCTGAAACTGTGGGTGTGCAGGCGACCCTGTGCATTGGTGCGTGTGCCATTCTCGATTTTGTCCCCCTAATTGGCAGTTCTCTGTAAAGCTATACTAACTTTTGTCAGATTCCTATGGAAAAATCAGCCCCATTGTTCCAACAGAACAATGGGCCATTGATGATCAGGACAAAGAGACAAGGGAAGTAGATTCTGCAGATCCCAGGAATGGGACTTTTCCACTGTTGAAACAGTTCCTATTGGAAAGGTTGCCATCTAGGTAACCCTCCTCCATCCTCGATTCTGCTTCTGTAGCTCAGAAAGCAAAAGGAGACAAAAGAGAGTCTGTGGATTAGTGTGTACACTGCTTGAAGGCTCCTAATGTGGTCTCTCTGCGGACACCCTGTCCTTCTTCCAAAGAGCGCGCCCCAGGGCACCAAATGCGCTCCAAGCAGTTCTGAGACAAGAATCACTTTCCTAACACAATTTCCACTCTGCTACAGCCTCTCCATTTATACCACGTATTGATCACGCGAGTGTGTGTGTTTAAAAATCTGCCTTTGCCTAGAGTCTTTCAAGTCCATACTTAAAAACACCCGCATTTTCAGAACTTATCGTGAGTGGTCAATACACAGAAATCTACAGGAAGAATGAGTCCAGCTTATATCAAAACATGAAGGATTCAGGCACAGAAGGACTATGCCAGTCCAAGCACTCACAAGGCTACAGCCTGGCATTGGGTCTTGCATCCATCCAGGTGGCTTTCAAGAGACTTGTACAGAATCTACTTGGTGTAGAAGTGCCTCCGGGCTCTACCTGTGGGAAGCACTTGGTCCCAACATAAGAACTGAATTCCACTCCATGCACAGGGGGTAGGAGAGGTCACAGGACATGGCCGAGGGCCCACATTTCTCAGCATCTTTCACAGAAGCAGTTTCCTTCAAGGAGTTTCCTGATCCCTCGCCAACCCACAGTTCTCAGAAGGGTGGAAGGGCAAAGGAAGGAATTTCTCCAGCTGGCAAACCCTCAACAGAGGAGGAGGAGAGAGGAAGGAGTCAGGACTCAGCTCAGCAAGCAGAGAGGAAGAAGGAGTGGCAGGGAAGGAAGGGGCCCAGCAGAGGCACATAAACAAGGCGATAGCAAACCCAAGAGAGCCTTTGAGTCCGCACAGCCTTAGAGCTCATCTGGTGCAGTGATGTGCTTTAAACCGATGTAAATTGCTTAAGATACAAATTGATACATTATTTCAGTGTGCTATTCAAACTATACAGGTAATACTTAATCTCCTCCCTAATTCTACTCTCCTTTTCCAAAATAATCAGCTTTCTGTTTTCCATGTAAACCTGCTGGATACAGCATTTACCTACTGTTATACCCATGGAGAAAAAATTATGTTATCACTTGACTTAAATGGCCACATACCGTACTTATTTTAGCCTGTGCTTTTCTTTCCCCTTAATGGCATGTTTTAGAGATTGTTTCATCCATTTAAAAAGATACACTCCATTCTTTGAAACTGCCACATAGTATTCTATAATGTGGATTTACCATATTTCATTTATTCACTCTTCTGATAAATGTTTCATTTTCATTTTTTCCCCCATTTCAAACACTTCTGGAATGAATATGTATTCAGGTTCAAGTATTTCATTAGAATACAATTCTAGAAGTGCAAATCCTGGGTCAAAGAATATGTGCAATTTTAATTTTTAATGGACACTGACAAAATACCTGTGTCAAGTTTTACTCCCTCTGACAGATGTGAAGATCCATTTCCCTAACTCTACCCAGGCATGATTTTATCATTCTTATTTCTTACCTAAGCCTAACCTTAATCCCAGCATTGTCCAAACTGGATGGTGGAAAGCAGTAGGAAAAAGAATCCACTGCTTTGATTTGCATTTCTCTCATTATCTGAGGAGGGGTCAAGCATTTCTTCCTGTCTTATTATTTTATTTTTTTTTGTCATTTGCATTTTCTCTTCTGTGAGCTGCCATTTCATATACTCTGCTCTTTTTTGGGGGGGGTATCTGTTTTTTCTCATTAATTTATAGGTTTTTATATATTCTATTTAATCCATCATCTATCCTGTTTTATCCATTTCTTAGTCTATCACTTTTTAAAACTTTGTTCATGGAGGCCGGGCGCAGTGGCTCACGCCTGTAATCCTAGCACTCTGGGAGGCCGAGGCGGGTGGATCGCTCAAGGTCAGGAGTTCAAGACCAGCCTGAGCAAGAGCGAGACCCCATCTCTACGAAAAATAGAAAAAAATTATTTGGACAACTAAAAATCTATATAGAAAAAAATTAGCTGGGCACGGTGGTGTATGTCTGTAGTCCCAGCTACTCGGGAGGCTGAGGCAGGAGGATCGCTTGAGCCCAGAAGTTTGAGGTTGCTGTGAGCTAGGCTGATGCCACGGCACTCTACTCTGGGCAACAGAGTAAGACTCTGCCTCAAAAAAAAAAAACTTTGTTCATGGCACTGTCCCACAAACAATAAGGCAGTTTCTCATAAAATAGTGGCTTCCAAATTGTTCTTTTCAGCAGTAGAATTCTTTCTTAGAAAGACTCTGGCTGAGGCTGAATGGGCCTCCCGGGGTCTCACCAATTCCTCCATCTTGATTCTGAGGGGATACCTGGAGCTTCCAAGGGCAGAGTCTGAAACCACAGATTCAGTCCAACTCCCTCATGTAATGGATGAACAAATCCAGGATAAAAGCCACTAGAAAAGTGAGCCCAAGGCCTCCTAACAGACATAAGACTGACCAGACCTAAGGTCTCCATTCTGTGCCTATGATCTCAGCACGGTATTTAAATTATAGAGGGTAGATTAATTCCAATTTGATTTGAAAACAAAACTCAGCAATTTAGCATCTGACTCATGTACTTTTCTCCCAAAGAAAGTCACATGCTAACAAAATAAACTGATAATGTCACTCAAAAACTCATTTTAATAAACATTTATCATTGCTGGCCAAGTGTTTATTAATATGCTAACTTCCTGTCTCTCCCCTCTAGAATATTAGCTACATAAGAGTAGGTAATCCTTGTCTGTCTTGTGCCCCCAAGATCCAGAAGTGGGCCTGTTAAATTATAGGTCTCGATATTTACTGAGTGATAACTATCTACCATTACCTCCAAAACCATTCACTGCAGCTAAAAACAAGCAGAAAATGATCCTGTTTGCTTTTCAAAAAAATTGAAACTGCATTTATCAATGTAACCTTCGCTAGAATACCTGTCCATTAGTGACTGGCCTAAAAAGTGGGCTGCACGAAGGAATACCAGGGTGCGGATAGTCCACATGGAATAAGCGAGAGCAATACTGTTGTTGAAAACACATGACCACCCTCCTCCTCCTTTATGGAATTCTCCAGGCTTCTGATCGTTAGGCCTGTGTTTTACAAGAATCTGGCACTTGAGGGACCCCACTGCAAAATTTCCAGGAGAGCTGGGGCAGCCTGAGTCAGCTGTGTCTCAGTCTGAGGTCCTTTGCCTCGCCTGCTACAATATGAACTCCCGACAGTGGGAGCTTGAGGAGGTGGTCAGTTGTGGGATCTAGGTCTCAGGTTCTTCCTCTGAAAGTGGACATCATGATAGGGCCCGTACCTCAAAGGTAGAGAGCATTAGTGCCAATATAGGTATTTTGCTTAGCATATGCCACACAAATTGAATCACTGGAGTTTATCAGTTAAGATGGTCTACAGAGCTATTTTATCAGCTACGATGGCTTTTTGCATACCCAGAATGAGAGGATGGAGTCAGACTAAGCACTATTAAAAATGAAAAAATGAGATAAGTCAGCATTATTAAAAAGACATTCCTGAGGGAATAACTAATTTACAAAGCAAGTCGAATCTAATCATAATGGAAAATATTAGATGTAGGTCTTACAACTTCTATAACCAAAGAGAAAGATTTATGGAGAGTTTTCAGTTAAATGCCAACCTACTGATCAGAGATCCCAGTCCTAAACCATAGCCAGAAAGCCACCTTTCTACCTCTGTGTCTGAGGTTATACGAGCATATGTTCACCCGACTGGGCTGCCAGGATGTTTACAGCTTCCATTTGGCCCCATCGCATCGCAAAGAATGTGTTCTGGCCCAGGCCACCACTCCAGGGAACAATAACCATTTCATACATTGGTATTTAGTTACCCAGCTATGAATGCCCAATAGCCAATCAAAATAGGGTTCCTGCTCTGAAAAAGCAAAAAAAGGGAAAACATTCTCTTCATAGAATTTTGAACATGTTTACTTCCCGTCCATTCATAAGGATGGTTATTGAAGCAGTAATAAAATGCATCCCACAGCCAAAGGGTGAGATGTGGAAAGTCCATGTGTCATGGAATTCTGATACATCCTAAAAAACTTAAATAATTTAAAAATTTGTTCCAATTTGCCAAATTTGAAAAATCTTAATGGCTGTTAGTATAAAACAAACAAAAATGCCCACCATTATTCTGCTCTTTTAAAGACAGGTGTTGCTGGAGAAATTGTCAGCAGTCTAGCAGAGCTGAAATCAGATCTAGTGATTGACTCATAGATCAGTCTGGTCAATGAAGGCACCCCCCTTTTTTTTTTCCAATCACAGAAAAAAACATTTTTCCCTGTGATGTGCTTTAAACCGATGTAAATTGCTTAAGA